>NW_027171332.1:0-157500 GCF_036898095.1 Palaemon carinicauda
TGCAACCTCATCCCAGTAGTCTTCGTTGAGAAAATGAAAGTCTTTCAAGTGATTGATTAATCTTAGGTTCTCTCTCTCACAGCTCCTTAACTATCTCTGTCGAATCACGTCGGCCCATATTCGTAAATTGGTCTTTCCAGGTCAATAAACTTTACTTTGGTCGAGTTTTGATTATATGGATCGCTCTCTTCTCTCTCTCTCCTCTCTCTCTCTCTCTCTCTCTCTCTCTCTCTCTCTCTCTCTGTCTTTTCAGTTGTTTCGTTGTCTTTCTCAATAACTGTTTAATGTTCTCTCTCTCTCTCTCTCTCTCTCTCTCTCTCTCTCTGTCTTTTCAGTTGTTTCGTTTGTCTTTCTCAATAACTGTTTAATGCTCTCTCTCTCTCTCTCTCTCTCTCTCTCTCTCTCTCTCTCTCTATGTCTTTTCAGTTGTTTCGTTGTCTTTCTCAATAACTGTTTAATGCTCTCTCTCTCTCTCTCTCTCTCTCTCTCTCTCTCTCTCTCTCAATATCGTTTCAGTTGTCTCGTCCTCTCTAAATATCTGTTTAAAGCTCTCTCTCTCTCTCTCTCTCTCTCTCTCTCTCTGTCTTTTCAGTTGTTTCGTTGTCTTTCTCAATAACTGTTTAATGCTCTCTCTCTCTCTCTCTCTCTCTCTCTCTCTCTCTCTCTCAATATCGTTTCAGTTGTCTCGTTGTCTCTAAATATCTGTTTAAAGCTCTCTCTCTCTCTCTCTCTCTCTCTCTCTCTCTCTCTTCTTAAAAGCAATATCATCCCCCATCATTTTAGTAACACCTGAAACAAAGAATCTTATTCTCTCATCTATTCTACTCTACCTTTATCAGTCAACATTATTTTTCAAAGTTTAAACGAGTCTCCATTTATCACTTTCTAGTTCTCCTCCGTTACTTCAATGTTCAGATATTTTTCAACTCGTACTATATTACGATTCCAGATCGATGGTGGAAACCAATTATCCTGTTTTCGTTTGATGTTCCAGGGAAATGAACTCCAAACGCTTATTAATGATGTATCTCTAAACTTTCTATATCATTGATAACGAAGATATTTTTTCAAGTTTCTGATACAACGAGCATTTAGGCATTTATGATGAATATTCACTGAAGAGACTTCACACTGTGGATGTTATTTAATGTTCACATCAATGAACATCAACACATCAACAACAAGAATCATTATAAAACATCTTTTATGGAATTAATTACTTCCATGAATAAACTTTACAGTTGACAAACATGGCTCTCAAGTCAATGGTATTAGGATATATATATATATATATATATATGCTTAAATCTCGACAAACAAGCCTGATCTTTATAAAAATCTTAGAAAGTATTCGATTCAGAGCTATTGAATATGCATCCCTCAATCTCCACTTTTTTCTATTAAAAGGTGGAGGCGGTTGAAGGTGGACCTGAATCTGGAATAATCACTTTGGAGGGTGGATATAGACCTGAATCTCAAATAATCACTTTGGAGGGTGGATAGAGACCTGAATCTCAAATAATCACTTTGGAGAGTGGATATAGACCTGAATCTCAAATAATCACTTTGGAGGGTGGATATAGACCTGAATCGCAAATAATCACTTTGGAGGGTGGATAGAGACCTGAATCTCAAATAATCACTTCGGAGCCAGGAGGGGAACCTAAATCTAAAATATTTACCTTGAAGCCAGGGTGGGGGGAGGACCCAAATCTGAAATATTTACTCAACCCAGGAGTGGAACCTAAATCTAAAATATTCACTTGGAGTTAGGCGAGGAACTTAAATCTAAAATAAACGACCTGAATCTCAAATAACAGCCTAGCTTTGGAGCCAGAAGGGGACCTGAATTTCAAATAATAATTTTGGAGCCCGGAGGGGAACTTTAATCTCAAATAATCTCTTTGGAGCCAAGAGGGGAACTTAAATCTCAAAAAATTACTTTGGAGCCAGGAGCGGAACTTAAATTTCAAATAATCTCTTTGGATCCAGGTGGGGAACTTAAATCTCAAATAATCTCTTTGGAGCCAGGAGAGGGACTTCAATCTCAAATAATCTCTTTGGAGCCAGAGGGGAACTTAAATCTCAAATAATCTCTTTGGAGCCAGGAGGGGAACTTAAATCTCAAATAATCTCTTTGGAGCCAGGAGAGGGACTTCAATCTCAAATAATCTCTTTGGATCCAGGAGGGGAACTTAAATCTCAAATAATCTCTCTGGAGCAAGGAGGGGAACTTAAATCTCAAATAATCACTTTGGAGCCAGGAGGGGAACTTAAATCTCAAATAATCTCTTTGGAGCCAGGAGGGGAACTTAAATCTCTAATAATCACTTTGGAGCCAGGATGGGAACTTAAATCTCAAATAATCACTTTGGACCCAGGAGGGAGATCTGAATCTAAAATGATCCCTTTAATCAGGAACTTGTTGCTTTAACTGGAGTTTGATTATAATCCCCTTTGAACCTTTAGAACGATCTTCTGGGGATCTATTCAAGCAGGTAGGTGGGAGAGGAGTGTAAAACCTTCGCTTGAAACCACCTTTGTGATTATAAGACTCCTGTAGGACTTCTATAGGACCCCTGTTGGTTTTCTGTAGCTTTTATGTTAGGAAATGATTGGTGCTTGTCTGTATTCAAGCTAGGTCTTAAATTCTCTCTCTCTCTCTCTCTCTCTCTCTCTCTCTCTCTCTCTCTCTCTCTCTCTCCTCTCTCTCTCTCTCTCCTCTCTCTCTTGTGAAAGGGCATGAAGCTTGCAACCGCACCTGTTAAAGTGTTATGCCTGAAGAAAAATCTATATCTTATATATATATATATATATATATATATATTATATATATATATATATCTATATCTATCTATCTATATATATATATATATATATATATATATATATATATATATAATATATATACATATATATATATATAATATATATATACATATATATATATTATATATATAATATATATATATATATATATATATATATATATATATATATATATATATATATACATATATATATATATATATATATATATATATATACTTACATATATATGTGTCTGTGTCTGTGTTTGCATTTGCGTGGTCGTGCGCGTGCGTAATCATGTTTTTTACGTGTGAAACCATCTGCTTTATTTGTATTATTGGTTATACGCCATTGACAAATCCAATTTCGATGGGCATGAGAGGACGAAATACTTTTTGAATATATGTGTGGTAATGCGAGCACACAGAGAGAGAGAGAGAGAGAGAGAGAGAGAGAGAGAGAGAGAGAGAGAGAGAGAGAGAATATCTGGCTTATATTTACCATAAAATTCTTATCTGGGAGATATTTCAGACTTCATCCATTTTATTCACTGAGCAACATTGTCATTCATTAATTCAGACAAATGGTGTTTCCTTTTAGATATTCGAAATGATTTTACACAATCTTGTAGATTGTGGTGGAAGGTAAGATTAAGGGAGAGAGAGAGAGAGAGAGAGAGAGAGAGAGAGAGAGAGAGAGAGAGAGAGATTGGTTAGTTTTGATACAACTTAACATTTACAAACGTATCTTTTGATGAATTATTAGAAATATTACTTGTATGATGGAATCTTATGAGTTACCATCACTAGACATTATCATTATTAGATTCATTTGTTTTTTATTAAAGAAAATGTAAGTTTAAGGGGATCGACTCGTGACCTGTGGCTTAAAATGTTCGAAATTTGGATTATTCTATTTATGGCTATGCGAATGTCTATATTCCAAACTTCAAACAGATTTTTTATAACAATTTTTTATATTGCTAAAATGTATTTTTTGGATATGTGTGCAAGTGTTCCCGGTCCCGTAATCAACCATTCTTTGACCTGGGTAACTATTTACTTACTTTTCTTTTAAATCCGGGAAAAGCTATTTGATTTAGTATCCCATATACAACAATTCCACCATTTTCTATGATTCCTTTTGGAATAGATTATCGGCTTGTTACATTCGATATGGTATTCGTAAGAAAGAGACGATAACAAATTAGGCCATAAATGTAAAATTTAGTTAGAAAAAAAGATGAAAAATAATTGTACTAGTTACACCTTGCTCATGTGTGGCAATTGTGCAACCCACACAGCTGGGGCCTGCCGTTTTCTTTCTTTAATTTCACTCCTACGTCGCGCAAGCCATATGCTTAGCACACCCTGTGCCAAATACACCAATGAAATAGTATTTGCTTGTAGATAATTTCAAACTTAGTACATTTCTTGCTGTACCTTACCATGCACGAAGTTATTCATGCCGGTTTCCTTGTTTTAATCTTAGCTAAGTGTATCTTACAGTAAGGAAAGAAGGAATAAAAGCGCTGTAGTTGTTTCCTTTTTCTAGTGTTGTAGAATGCCTGGCCCTCCTGGCCAAGCACTGGCTCTTGCAGTTCTGCAGTTCGCGATTTCTTTAATCAGTAACAATAACTAATTTCCTCTTTTAAACTAACTTTAATCCTTTTAAATGGAAATATTTAACCTTCATTTTTTTTTTTTGTTAATACATCACATGTGTTAATACTTTATATCCATAAAATCAATATAAAAGTCTGCTATGGGCATCTATACCTTACGTAGTGAAAGGTATTCTGTATCGCCATGATCAGTAAGGCTGCACTAGTCAGGGCCAATCATACTAGGCTGGCTTGCTGTAAGCGATCAGACGAAAATCTTCCACCGTGACCAATCCGCACTGGCCAGCATGCTAATGAAAACTGGCTAAACCCCAGGCATAAATTGACGTGTTTGAGGCCTTTGTCCTGCGGTTGACTACAAATGGCTGCATTTGTTCTTCTTGTTTTATATATTACACGTTTAGTTTATTTATTTATTTATTTTCTTTTTGCAGTCCCTTGCCCAATTTATTTTACAACTATTTTCTTTGTCCTGATGGCATTGTTAAAGCATTGTATTCCTAAAAATATTGAGATTTTGGCAAAATAATTCAATAATAGTTTGAGAATATCAACTCCTGTCAGATTCAACTCACTTACAAGGGTTTTAACAAACATTCTTTGTATTCTAAGAGAGACTGTCCGTGAATAAAGATATTTACATTCAAAATATTTCATAAAGAATTGGGGGTATTTGCAGTATTTTTACCTTCAATGGACAGGTAAAAGTGTATGTACAAAAGCATGTGAACGGCCTCCCCAGCCCCAACGCTAGGCTATAGAACTCAAATTCATCAATATGTGAAAATCAAACTTTTTGAGAATGTTAGGTGACTGAGCCTACCATGACACTACAGTACAGTCTGATTGAACGTTCTCAAGAAAAGTTTTTTACCCTGATCACCAAGTAGGCCTACAGTTGGTCTACGCCTGTAACTTTATCTCAACATCAGGAAATTAATTCACAACCTATTTGTCAATTAATAGTTTGCTAAAGAGACGTGCACTTTGTTAGGTTAGGTTAAGTTAAGAAAGTGAGGGTTAAAGACTGAAAACTTCACAAGTAGGCCTATTCAGCAGTTGGTTTTGCTGATGCCTACCATGACACTATAGCACACTTTGATTAGACGTTCTCAAGAATAGTTATTTTTTACCCAGATCGCCAAGTAGGCCTACACCTTTAACTTTATGTCGACATCAGAAATTGAATTTACAACCTATTTGTCAATTAGCAGTTTATTAAGGAGACGTGCACTTTCTTAGGTTAGGTTAAGTTAAGACAGTGAGGATTGAAGACTGCAAACGTTACAAGTAGGCCTATTCAACAGTCAATTTTGCTGATAATGTGTTGTTTTCTAAACAATTAATCCTCTTCTTTTGTTAAAGTTTTTTTCATAGCTTATATTGGAAATATTTATTTTATTGTTGCAACTGTTCTTAATATATTACATTTTCCTTGTTTCCTCTCCTCACTGGGCTATTTTCCCTGTTGGGGCACCTGGGCTTATAGCATCCTGCTTTTCCAACTAGGGTCGTAGCTTAGCAAGTAATAATATTAATAATAATAATAATAATAATGATAATAAAAATCTGTATTTAAACCCTAGTTTTAATAAACTTTACAACAAAAAACGAGCATATGAAAAGGAAATTCAGGTTTATACATAGCATAAGCATTTCTATTTACTATTTATTCTTTTTGGATTTCTGGCTTGAGGTAGTTTTTTTTTATATAAAATTAATAAATATGAACTCAAAAAGATCAACCTTGTCTCACAAATATTCAAAATTATAATGACTATGATAGAAATAATGATGAAAATGTAAATTAATTACACAAAAATCATATTATAATGATCCTCACTCCTGCAAGAAAAAAAAAAAGTTTGATTGATTGAAAAGTTTTTATGTAGTTGTTTCCTTTATCTAGTGTTGTAGAATGCCTGGCCCTCCTGGCATAGGAAATGTGAAAATATTCTTCCCAGACGAATATCCTCTTTATATGTATGTATAAAAATTAATTATGATAAAAAAATCGTTCACCAACAGCAGCCCATAATTAAGAGGAGCCCTCTTTCCTTATACAGTTTAGCGGGAAATATCTATTGTCTCATTGGCTGATTCTTTCTCAGCTCTGATTGGCTGTTGTGTGTGACGTCATACAAATATTTAATGAATGAATTCGACTGGGTAGAAGTGGAATAACTATACATATTTTACATAATTTTTCTGTTTAAAAATCTTATTTTTATAAAAATAAACTCAGAAGATTGTTGATTTCATAATAAAAAAGCAAGGAATCTTCTTGAAGGGCCTAAGTTAAATAAATACATCATATTCGAAGGAATACTTGCCTTTTCCTTTGGCTACGATGTTAGATGTGTGCGTGTGAAGCAGTAGTAGCGGATGGAAACCGCCAATCACAGCTGATGAAGATTTGGCCAATCAGAGGACAGGAATTTACCGCCAAGAGAAAGTAATGGGGTAGCTGGGGATTTTGTTTTTGTTTCTTAAAGGAATTAGAAATATATTTTCTTCAAAATATATAGAGACAATCCCTTATAAGAGGTTTGATAACATATTTTTTTTTTTTACAGGGATAGATTCTGATTACTAAATCATTACTTTTTTTTATTGAAAATACGTCATCGTGACGTCATCAAGAGTCAGCAGAATTTTACAGCTTGGTTTTGCTTTTTTCTGTTTGCTGGTTTGAGCGAGCTATTATTATATCGAGCTTAATTAAATTAATTGTTAAGCAACTACGTAACTTTAATTTGTATTTAGTTATATTCCAGTATAATGTAATTGAACAAAAATACTTATCAAATCATGTAACATTAGGAAATATGTCGTCATATTGGGCAAGGGTGAAATACCAGCAGTATACATATTTCTTATAAATTATGACTTAAAACTGCAAATTTTATGGAAACAACCCATAACAAACAGTCCCACAGTTAAAATGTATTTTAGATATCGTTATTGTATGCCTGAAATCTTGTGTGAATTTGATTCGTTTGTAAACAGCAGCCCATAAGTCGGAGGAACTCTCTCACCTCATGCGTTTCCTTAGCGGGAAATATCTGGCCTATCATTGGCTGATTCGTTCTTTGCTGTGACTGGTGGTTGTATGTGACGTCATGCAATCTCTTATTTTATGAATGAATTCAACTGGTAGGGGTACAATACCTATACTTATTGTAAATAAATTAAGACGTAAAAACTACAGTTCTTATGAAAGCAAACTTAGAATATTATCAATATATTGACAAAATAGATAATCAATTTTGTTTGAATGCTTAAGCTAAATAAATATGTCATTTTCGAAGCAATAATTAAATAGGTTCTGGCTACGATGCCAGATGTGTATGCGCGAATTTGTAAACAAAGACAACAACCAATCACAGCTGAGAAAATACAGCCAATCAGAGAGCAGGAATATCCCGCCAAAAGAGAGTTCCTAGTACTTATGAGTTGCTGTACGAATACCTGCCCAAATTTCCATGAAATGGCTTTTAAACGCTCTAGCTATTGGGGGGACAGACCAGGTGAAGATTTTTGTTTCAAAGGATATTAGAGACATTCTTTGTCAAAATAGACTGTCCCTTATAAAAAAATATTCTTATAACCTACTTCTTCAGAAGGATACATTGCAATTAGCAAAAATAGTCTTTTTTATTAAGAAAAAAATACGTCATTGTGACGTCATAACGAGTAGGATGAACTTTCAAGCTTTTCCAAAATCCAAATTAATTCTGTTTGCTGGTTTGTGTGAGGTACTGAGTAACAACGGGGCTAATATTCGATATAGTTAAATAAATGCTATTATTTACTCCATCTTATATAGTAAAGGAACTACAGTTCATGACTACAATTCGTATTTTGTTACATTTCAAGTATGACGTAAATTATTCGAAGGAATAAGACTGGTTTGCTTACGGTGATATTTTAAATATATATAGACAGTCCCTTAGATGTTTATGTAAAATATTCTAATTGAGGAATAAATTTTCATTATGTTTTCGACGTCATAGGGATTATGTCTATATAACTGATTAATTCTGTTTGCTAGTTTGAGTGAGGTGTTATGTAAATCACGTAGCTAATGTTTTATATTCAGATAAATATTATTTTATCTATCTTAGATAATACGGAACTGCATGACAGTCACTCTAATTTTGTTGTATATCAAGTTTAATGTAAATTATTCGAGGGAGTAATAGTTCACACACACACACACACACACACATATATATATATATATATATATATATATATATATATATATATATATATATATATATATATATATATATATATATATATATATATATTATATATGTGTGTGTGTGTGTGTGTGTGTGTGTGCATTCTTTATGAGGATGTTCATGCTTTAGTTTGCGTGCAAAAAAGAAAAAAAAGTCATAAAAGTAGTTCATGGTATTTCCTCCCTCTTACAAAAAACCATAGGAGTTAAGTATGCAATTAATATAGTATCACCTGTTGTATCTTTAAATAAGTGTATTTAGAATAAAGACACGATTGTATAATTATATTATAAGAAAAATAATGTTGCCACGTTCTACTGTGATGCCTGCCATATGTATTGTTCCGCATTTCTGTTTGTCACAGTGTTGCCAGAAATGGAAATTTATCCCTAGATTTGGGAATTTATTCCTAGATTTGGGGAATTTTGGTGTCTGGTGGGGATATTATGTACAAATTTCTATGATGAAACAAAGATGAAAAAAACTTTATATTTTTGAAATTCGTTTAGTTGCACTCATGAGAAGTAGACCTATAGTGAATAATTTCTATATTAGTAAAGCCTACATTATCAGAAGGAAATTTACTTGTGGAATTGGGGAATTTTGTGTTGTTTTGGGGATATTTTCATTGAGATTTGGGGATATTTAGACTACCTCATCTGGTAACACTGTGTCACTGTTAGCCATTGTATGATTGTACGTACCAACAGCTTTTGTTTGCGATTCACTGTGATAAGAGAAGACATTTTTCGTAATTAAATGTCCCACTTTTTCCAAAAGGTTGGTGTCATTAATTTAGATACAAGTTCTTGTGTATTAAAGTTATTTTCAAATGGAAAATAATAGATTTATAATATTGGTTGGCCATCTCCATTTTGAGTCTGCTGTCATAGGCTAAAGCATTTTACCAATGGCTTAATTTGTGTTTTTCTTATTTTTCGGTCCAATGGAATAACTTCGTAAGTCCAAATCCTATATTCGCTCAGTACTAAGTTTAATCTGTAATGAATATTGATTTCGGTGGACTATAGAACTTCGAGATAATTGAGGCCTTGTGTAATGGATTCGGTTTCAATTTAGAACAGTACAATATTAATTAGGACATTGAAACTCACGTAATTGAATAGATCTTTGCAAATACATTATTTTGAATCCCATATTCTACTGGCGAAAACCTATGCTAACGAAGTTGGAGATTTTATTTAAAATTTTAAATTATTGTAGTCCAATCCAGCCATTTTTGCGTGACTTTTTTTTTCTTTGTTGTTTATATCATACACAAAATTATCTCTGATTATCACCACACTACATACCCCAACAGTAGTAATGGTGTTTCCCTTGGTGTATTGGGGAATAGAATTGAAAACTAATTTACAAAAGATAGTAACAGCCGAAGAATCCAACCAAAGAAGTATACTAAAGAAAAAATGTCTGTTATAGGTACTGACGGGAAAACCTTTTTTTTGGTATTGTACTGTTTTACAGGGTAATGTACTCTAGAAAAAAAAACAATTTTTTCCATGGAAAAAGGTCCGCTCTTCGAAAATAACACTCGTTCTTTTCGGAAATTAATAGTTTAAAAAATGTATATAAGTTAACGAACATTGCTAATGTTAGCGAAGCGAGCCAGTGGTGGAACAAGAATCATTATATTTAGCGGTGCTAATGTTAGCGGAACATTGCTAATGTTAACGTTCGCAGCTCAACATTACCGCTTGCCAGTACATACGAGCTTGATGTTTTCGTTTTCTGGCAAGCAAAGTGAGCCCACAACAGAACTAGAGCTATTATATTTAAACATTTTAACAGAAAATATATGTTTTCCTGTAGTAATTAATGTGATTCAACCGGTTTTCACCTTCATTTCAACCGCAACAACAACCAGTTCGGCTACTTGAAGTTAGTTGAACTGGTTATTCTGTTTGTTTGTGGTTGAAATGAAGGTCAAATTTGGTTAAAAAACACATTTTCTGTTCGAAATGAAAATCTGTAATAGAGTGAAATTAACGGTTTTTTTTATATACTATTAAACAGGTTTTTCCTATAGAGAAACATCAGTTTTCCTCAGAATACTCTTATTTTCACTGTAATTAAAAACTTAATTACCTAAGAAATAATAATCAATGGGTTTTAGGGTGTGCAGTTCAAAATGTCCTCTTACCACTACATAGGAGCATGATCATTTTCTTTTTTCGCTAACAAAGCGAGCTCACGGCAGAGCAAAAACCATTTGATTTATAAGAAAAAAAAAATCCCCATTCTTAGACGGTATAATAGGTTTTCGGTATATTTGCTGTTGAAATAACGTGCTTCCACTGACATTGACGTCAGTGGAAGCACGTTATTTACTAAGGGATAAATTTTTCTGTTCAAAATGTTGTTCCGTCCGTTACTATAATTTTACCAAAATATTTTCCATTCTTAAATAAGAGGGAAGCAAAACCTAGGGAGTAATTGTGTTAGCGGTATCTCGATCGAGCTCCATTTTCTAAATCTAACGTGGAACTAGTACGATCACAAGCATCGTGATTTGATGTCAGACAATGTTTTTGCTTCTCTTGCAAAATAAACGTAACATCACTGCGGAACACGGGGATTAGGTCACCTCGTACCTTAGTCATCTCGGTCCAAAATAACAGTTATTCCAGGCTGTCTGGTAGTGTATAGGTCATTGGGTCACTGAACTTTTGTCCAGCAAAATACTTGCCCACTTGGGTAACTTGTGTAGCGCAGCATGTAGGCTACCACTTGCTAGAAGAGAGAAGCCATAATATATGTTTAATTGCGAGCAAAGTAAGCCACAGCAGAGCAAAAACCTTTCAGTGAATAATAAGTGTTAGTTCATTAACCAACATACTCATACTCATGTCAAGTTTCGAATGAGTGTTCATAATGCTGATGTGCATCAGTTACGTTTATAACCTTGTACCGCCATACTTTGGCAAGTGACCTGTTTGTCAATATTCAATGTTCATTCGCAAACGTACCTCATATAAATGTAATAGTGTCAGCTCTCTTAAGTTCCAATGGATTTGCTTACTAAGATAACAGCCATTGGTTAATATGATAGTTTAGTTGCTAGTGAAAATGAAATTCGCTGTAAGAAATGGACGAGTGCTGGCCAGCTTGTGGTTTTTCTCTGTATGTTTAATGGGGGCTGGTGCATAATAACTTACGTACCGGTCGATTTAAATGTGAAGTATGTTTTATACTCTATAAGTCCATTGTTTACATTTGAGACTGAAGGGGACTTACTGCACATGCGTTTTTTTCCATGGATTGCGGAGCTTTCTGTGCATTTACAATGACGTATCTGTCAGGTGGTTTTTTTAAACCAATTAACAGCTTGCAAGTAGTTCTTCATAAGTTCCTCGATGTTCTTTTACAACACCTATCCCCACCCCCTTTTCTCTTCAGTTTCATTATGGCTTCCATATGTCAAGGTTGTTCTCTGTGGTGTGAGATACATTCCCTCTTTTTCAGAGAAAATAAACGGGCATATGAGTTCCTACAGAACCATGGAGGCATCCCTTCAGGCGTTCAATGCCCTTCCTGCCAACAGCCGTGTGTCTTTAAATATCAAGTTAATCAATGGGCTTGTAATCGATCAGTCAAGGTTGCTAAGAAGGGAAAGCATCGTGCATGCGGTTTTTCCGTAACCGCATTTAAGGGCACTTTCTTTGAAAAGGCTCACGTTCAAGCATGGAAAAAACTGCTGGTCGTGAATCATTTTCTTGAAAGGGCCTTTTCGCACGGCGATGTCACCTATAACCTTGGCTGGACATTACAAACTTCTGTTAACTGGAGGTCTTATTGTTCGGAAGTCGCGGAAAATTACTGCCAGAACTTGCCGGCTATTGGTGGGCCTGGCAGTGCCGTTGAAGTGGATGAATTCAAGTTTGGGAGGTTGAAATATAACAGAGGTAGGCCTTTGTCTGGTGTGTGGGTGTTCGGTGGCATAGAGCAGGAGAGCGAAAAAATGTTTGTGGTCCCATTGGGACCAACCAAGAAATGCAGACCTCTTTGTGCCCTTGATAAAACGTTATTTTTCAATATTTAACTTAGCCGGTGATTATATAGCTGCAACTCTGTTGCTCGACAGACAACTCTACGGAAAAACTCGCCAGCGATCGCTACACAGGTTGCGGGTGTGCCCAACAGCGCCATCTGTCGACCAGATACCCAGCTCTCAATGTAAACAAAGACTCAATTTTCTCTCGGTCGAGGTGTCGACAAGACGTACTTTACTCGCTGTTGCTAAACTGGAGTTTTTCACATCTATTTGGTGAAGTACTATATTCTAGTTTTGAGCTTTCGCTATGCAGGTGTTTTATCTTCATCTTAAATCTTGAACTCGCTTTGGATAAATTTAATTATGGTGACAAAGAGAGTATGGACTTTCTTTCACTTTTAAATGGCCGACCCTTCCCTTAGACGGAAGTGTGTTTAGGCTTTTAGTATTATCTTATCACGTTATAGATTTTCCTCTATATATTTTATATCTCTCCGCCTTTATTAGGCCTCTTCGATTAACTTTCCATTTATTATAAACATTTAAAAATAAATTTTAATGTTTTGTTTATATGCGACCTTTCCTGAGAGGAGGCGGTCCTAACTTGGAAACCGAAGTTAATCAACGTTGAGCCCTTTATATCGTAATTAGCTTTAAAGAGCTAAGGATTTAAAACTTTTTAAATGTAATATTTTATGAAAGAATTTCTTTGATAGTCTTCGTACTGTTTTCAAAGATGAACTAACGTTTATTTTTTTTATGCTACGCATTTGTTGACGTTCAGGACGTTCAACATGCGCTCTATCGTTACGATAGAGAGAGAGTGTATCACGGTTTCACTTTGCAGTAAGAGTAAATCGATTCTGACGTTTTGTTCATTCTTTCTTAGCTTAAATGTTTTAAATTCTATATTAAAGGAACTTTTTATTTGAAAAACCTTTCAGTTTTTTCCTTTAGTCAAATAACATGTTTTTTTGACGAAATATAATTGGGCTCTTCTCTTAGGTGCGAAATCAAGAGATAAAGAGAGAGAGAGATAGAGACGGAGGGAGAGAGAGGAGAGAAAACGTTCCGTTCAAGCGGGTAACGTTGTTCTCGAGTTACTCTCGTCCCTAGTCGCTGTACGGGGAGGAAGGATAAAACGCTTTTAGTTTTTTATTCTCGTCCCCAGGCTATGTGCGGTGAGAGATTGAAAACGTAGTTATATGAACTAGTGTTTAGTCTCTTTCCCAGCCACTGATTTTTTTATCTTAAAATATGTTTTCTGTTTTTTGCTGGTATTAATAAGCTTGCATTATAAGACTGATTTCGCAATTACTACCTTTTGATGAAGGGTAGAATTGCGTGTTTCAGGTAGAAATCAGTAAAAGTTTCGATTTCAGTAAAATAAGTGCAAAACAGAAAATCAAAGGGATAAAGTGATATGCGCAAAGTGTTACAGTGTTGCGTCCGAGGGTTCGTCTGTTTTCACCTAGTCCGGGACCTCTTGCATGCTCCCAAGCCCAGGGGAGAAGTAATGTCAAACGACTTATGGGTTCGAGAGGCCTTGATCAACGAACAGACGTTTTCCCTCTATGGTATCGGGTGTATCTTACCAAGATCTCCCCTACCATAAGACGAGAGAGACGTTGTTTCTCCTCGTCATCCGAAGGCTTTTCGCATAAGAAACCTGTCACAAGGTTTCGAAGCCCTTAAGCGAAAGTCAGTCCTTTCAGGACAGGTCCAGCGTCCTGGTTACAACCATTAGGACAGTTCTGACCCTATGCAGTCATCGGATAACTGCTCGCCGCCTAACAAAAGCGTAACACAGACTCCGAGAGTCTTTTTTTGTTGGCAAAGTGTTGCGGTCACAGACGTTACCCTCGTCTCTTACCACAACCATTTCCGTTGATCCTTAATGGGTTGTATGGCAAGACATGCAGTATATGCTTGCCTCCCTTATGGAAGACTATTCTGCCGATTAGTCCGTTGAGTCTAGCCGTTTATCTCATCGATATCCTGGCTTTCAGCCAACCTAACGTTCCTTTGTGCTTACTGTTGACGTTGGCGTAGCTTAGTCACGTCAGTCAGGTTGTTGAGAACCACACTCGATGCGGTCTCGTGTGGTTTTTCAGCCGCATTTGGACGTTAGGCCACTTGCTGATGCTCCTGTTGACGTTCAAGACGTTCACTAACAATCGGAGTTGACTTGTTTTGACGTTGTGCGTCAACCTCCGCATTCTAGAGTTGTTTTGACTGCTCAGTCTAGGCAGTCAAAGCAGTCTCGAGTGGACGCTGTGCGTCCTCACGCACCTGTTGTGGTTGACAGTTCAGTTGTTGACAGTTCACAGACTGTCAAGCAGTTACATGACGTTGCGTTCTGGTCCGCTACTCATGCACCAGTGAGTGTGGACTCTGCTTGTAAAGCATTGCCACCACGGTAGGTCTCTCCCTTGCTTGAGACTCGGCTTTTATCGGACAAGGTTCCTGTAGATGAGGAAGTTGTTGTTCCCCCTCCTACTGATATTCCCTTGAGGACTCTGTCAGATGGAGAGGAGCCTAAAGCTGCTTAGCCCCCTATGGACTTTAATTAAATCATGATGATTTTTTTAAGGATCTTTGTCCGGATCTTTTTGTAACTGCTGCTCCTCGTTCGCCTAAACGTCAGAGCTTACACTAGGCCTAGCTACTTCGAAGCCGTTGTTTTTAAGCTAGTGCTCTCTCGCTCTCCTAGAGAGCTTTACGTTGGCTAGGCGACTGGTTTTTCACCAGGAGGAGTTTGGGGGATACAGCCTTTGCTTTCCCTTCTTTTAAACTGGTTTATAGAGCGAGAGTCTGATATGACACGAGAGAAGTTCTCGGCTTGGGAGTTCATGCCTCTGCCCAGATAGACTTCTCAATTCTCGTAGACTCTCCCTGGCGCCTGGCCAGGAGACGCTCCAAGTTTTTTACAGGTCAACTTCACAGCTGTTTTCGAGCCTTTGAAGTTTTGCTGTACAATTATGTCATGCATAACAAGGCTTTCAGGGATGGTAAGCGGTACCTCCTCAGTCGCTAACCCCGTCTGTTGCCGCACCTGCTCCCGTAGACCCTAAATGGGCTTTGCTGCAAGACATGCAGTCCAAGCTTGCGTCCTTGATAGAGGACTTTAATGCGGAGAAGGTTGCTACCGAACCTTCTGGCCAACAACCTTCCAACCGGTCGGTTGTGCGCCCTGTTGACGCTGAGGTAACCTACTCGCGTCTGCCAGTTGAGGTGGTTCCTCCACCGATGCGACCCAGTGTGGGTTGCCAGCCGCACGTTGACGTTAAGCGACGCTCGGAGGTGGTTGTTGACATTCAGGACATTCAACAACCAGCAGAGGTGACTTGTTTTGATGCAGTGCGTCAACCTCAGAAACCCGGTAGGGTGTTGACTGCACAACCCAGACGGTCTAGACAGTCTCGGGTTGACGCTGTGCTTCCTCGCGCACCCATGGTTGTTGACAGTTCACAGACTGTGCAGCAGTTCCATGATGTTGCGTCCGGCTCCGTTACGCATGCACCAGTGCGACCGGACTCAGCGAGCCAGACGTTGCCCACTCCGTTGCCGTTTCCTCATCAGTTTTCGGATGAGGAACCCTCTGATGAGGACGTTGCTGAACAACAAGACGATCAGCCCCCAGAATAGATCAAGCCCTGCTATCCATCCAGAAGATGCTGAAGAAGGAACGCTGCTCAGTCAGGCTGTGGATGAGTCTGGTAGGGACGCTGTCATCCGTGGAACAATTTGTGTCACTAGGAAGACTACACCTCCGTCCTCTTCAATACCATCTAGCTTTTCACTGGAAAAAGGACAAGACGCTAGAAGCGGTCTCGATCCCGGTTTCCGAAAAGATAAAGTCTTGTCTGACTTGGTGGAAGGACAATATCAACCTAAGAGAGGGTCTTCCCCTGGCTGTTCAGACTCCCAACCACGTTCTCTTCTCGGACGCATTGGACGTGGGCTGGGGCGCGACACTAGACGGTCGGGAATGCTCAGGACTGTGGAACTCGAGTCAGAGGAGCATGCATATCAACTGCAAGGAGCTGTTGGCAGTACATCTGGCCTTGAAAAGCTTCAAGTCTCTCCTTCGAGGCAAAGTGGTGGAAGCTAACTCGGACATCACCACGGCCTTGGCGTACATCTCCAAACAAGGAGGTACCCACTCACTGACGTTGTACGAGATCGCAAGGGACCTGCTCATCTGGTCAAAAGGTCAAGACATCTCCCTAGTAACGAGGTTCATCCAAGGCGACTTGAACGTCATGGCAGATTGTCTCAGTCGGAAAGGGCAAGTAATTCCAACCGAATGGACCCTCCACAAGGATGTGTGCAAGAGACTTTGGGCCACTTGGGGTAAAACCATCCATAGATCTCTTTGCAACCTCGCTGACCTAGAGGCTTCCAATCTATTGCTCTCCAGTCCCGGACCCAGCAGCAATACATATAGATGCTTTCCTCCTAGATTGGTCACATCTGGATCTCTACGCATTCCCACCGTTCAAGATTGTCAACAAGGTACTGCAGAAGTTCGCCTCTCACGAAGGGACAAGGTTGACGTTAGTTGCTTCCCTCTGGCCCGCGAGAGAATGGTTCACCGAGATACTTCGATGGTTAGTAGACGTTCCCAGTAGTCTTCCTCTAAGGGTAGACCTTCTACGTCAGCCACACGTAAAGAAGGTACTCCAAAGCCTCCACGCTCTTCGTCTGACTGCCTTCAGACTATCGAAAGACACTCGAGAGCTAGAGGCTTTTCGAAGGAAGCAGCCAGTGCGATTGCTAGAGCAAGGAGAGCGTCTTCCATTAGAGTCTACCAATCGAAGTGGGAAGTCTTCCGAGACTGGTGAAAGTCAGTTTCTGTATCCTCGACCAGTACCTCTGTAGCTCAAATAGCTGTTTTTCTCTTATACCTGAGAAAAGGACGATCCCTTTCAGCTCCCACTATCAAGGGCTACAGAAGCATGTTGGCATCGGTCTTCCGGCATAGAGGCTTAGATCTTTCCAAACATAAAGATCTGCAAGACCTCCTTAAGTCTTTTGAGACCACCAAGGAGCGTCGTTTGGCTACCCCTGGATGGAATTTAGACGTGGTACTAAGATTCTTCATGTCAGACAGGTTGGAGCCGTTACAATCGGCCTCCCTGAAAGATCTCACTCTTAAGACTCTTTTCCTGGTATGCTTAGCCTCGGCTAAAAGAGTCAGTGAGATTCATGCCTTCAGCAAGAACATCGGATTTTCGTCAGAAAAAGCCACTTGTTCGCTACAACTTGGTTTTCTAGCCAAAAATGAGCTGCCTTCTCGGCCTTGGCCTAAATCTTTCGATATCCCCAGCTTATCGGAGATCGTAGGCAATGAACTAGAAAGAGTCTTATGCCCTGTTAGAGCTCTTAAGTTCTATTTAAAGCGTACTAAACCTTTACAAGGCCAATCTGAAGCTTTATGGTGTTCAGTTAAGAAACCATCCTTGCCTATGTCAAAGAATGCTTGGTCAGACTTTATCAGATTGTTAATACGAGAAGCTCATTCACATCTGAGTGAGGAAGACCGAACTTTGCTTAAGGTGAAGACGCACGAAGTTAGAGCTGTTACAACTTCCGTGGCCTTTAAGCAAAATATATCTCTGCAAAGTATAATGGACGCAACCTATTGGAGAAGCAAGTCAGTGTTCTCGTCATTTTACTTGAAAGATGTCCAGTCTCTTTACAAGAACTGCTACACACTGGGACCATTCGTAGCAGCGAGTGCAGTAGTGGGTGAGGGCTCAACCACTACAATTCCCTAATTCCTTATCCTTTTAATCTGTCTCTTTGAAATGTTGTTTTTTTATGGGTTGTCCGGAAGGCTAAGAAGCCTTTCGCATCCTGGTTGATTTGGCGGGTGGTCAAAGTCATTTCTTGAGAGCGCCTAGATTAGGGGTTTGATGAGGTCCTGTTGTATGGGTTGCAACCCTTGATACTTCAGATCCTAGGGGTCGATCAGCATCCTAAGAGGATCGCGAGGCTCCGTAAGGAAGACGTACTTAAAAGGCAGAGTAATTGTTCAAGTCGACTTCCTTACCAGGTACCTATTTATTTTGTTTTTGTTATTTTGATAACTTCTAAAATGAAATAAAAAACTCTTAGCTCATAAAAGTGTAAACATATATTACTGGTCTCTACCCACCATCCTGGGTGTGAATCAGCTATATAATCACCGGCTAAGTTAAATATTGAAAAATGTTATTTTGATTATAAAATAAATTTTGAATATACTTACCCGGTGATTATAAATTAAATGACCCTCCCTTCCTCCCCAATAGAGACGCAGTGGGACGAGGAGAAAATTGAGTCTTTGTTTACATTGAGAGCTGGGTATCTGGTCGACAGATGGCGCTGTTGGGCACACCCGCAACCTGTGTAGCGATCGCTGGCGAGTTTTTCCGTAGAGTTGTCTGTCGAGCAACAGAGTTGCAGCTATATAATCACCGGGTAAGTATATTCAAAAATTTATTTTATAATCAAAATAACATATCAAGGCGGGGAGCGTAATCCACAGTGATTCATGAATAGGATACAAATATTTCGTCACTGCGGGGTATGTAATAATAATAATAATAATAATCTTTATTTCAGTAAAAGCCATATACAGAGTTACAATAGGGGTACAGTGATCTTACACTGATGAGATATGCAATAATATCAGTGATATAGTACAAACATCAATTAGCAGGTTGACCACAGAGTTCTAAGATCTGGGTAATAAAATCACAATAGCATTATCACTTAATAATGATGATAACTTGCATATCAGCATACAAAAAGAGAGAGGGAAAAAAATGGCAATGACAATGATAATTGTTGGAACAAAAATTGCTTGGATAATGATAGAACTAGGGGAAAAAAATCTAGTCACAGAGCAGGTGGTGTGAAGGAATTACAGGACTTCCAGACAACAGAGATATAACATAATAAAACACATTATCATAACATTACTGGGTATTATACCTAAGTTAGTGATGAAGATTTGGCTTAGCCACACTAACAAAGATTAGTAAATACAATTCATTGCACTGACACTTCCCTATTCCAGGTTTCCCACATTTTGGATTTTATTCTAGCTGCACTTGCAAGCACATTTTGAATTAGCGGATTTTCACTAGATTGTAGGCGGGACGTGAGACTTACTATAGAGCGTTGAATTATGGTTTTTATGTTATCCAGTCTATTTCCAACAAACATCGCTGAAGCTGAATGGTGCCTCGGGGTATCGGTAAGGCTTTTTAGGATATCATTGTGAATGACTGATACGTCTCATCGATTCACGCGTATAGTTTGCCTATAGCGAGCAGCCGTACACGTTATAGCTGTAGGTTTGAAACAGGAGTTTTTTTATATCATGGCGTCAGAAGGCAAATTTTCTCGTTACCATGTTCCCTAGACAGCACAATTTACGTCGCCTGTTTTCAATGTCAGATGTGTCCTTTAAATCTTTTGTAGTGATATGACCCAGGTAAGGAAAATCATTGACAAATGCTAGCTGATGGTTTTAGAGGAAAATATGCGGGTCTTCTACGAATCGGAGCACTCTAGGAAGGATAGACATGCACTGGGTCTTTGATTCGTTATAGATTATGTCATGTTCATCAGCGTATGCGTTGCAGGTGTCAATAGACGTTGTAGGCCTTGGGCAGAGGGGGAGATGAGGACCATATCGGCAGCATAGCAAAGGTTATTTATGGTAAAGCCATTAACCGTACAACCAATGGGAAGTGAATTCAGTCTGATATTCAAATCATCTGTGTAAACATTAAATAAATATAGTGTTGCCTGAGACCGTTAGATGAACCGAATGGTTGGAAAAGGACATTGCCCCATTTGACACAGAACTGCTATGTTGAGAACCAACAGTATAATAATATGGCGATGAGATGTAGAGGAGTTCCCCTTTTGCGTAGTTTCAAAAAGTTTCAGATAGTTTGTCAAATGCCTTCCGCACGTCCACAAAACATAAGTAGACGGGTGAGGCCGAGGATACATAGAAATTCAATATCTCCTTTAGAATATATATACAGGTGTCAGTTGAGTGGTTAGTTTTAAAACCAAATTGATTGTCTGCGGTGTGGAGAAAGGGTGCAAGGGGACGGAATAGAAGAGATTCAAATATTTTCGATGAAATTGTTGTGATGGCGATGGGGCGGTAGTTTCCTTGGTCACTCGCATCCTTCAGTTTGTTTTTTACGAGAGGTATCAAGTGGACAAATAGAAGGGTTTTGGGGAGATATTGGTGTATTATACAGCCATTGAATAGTGCAGCAAATAGGATATGAATTGTAGGGTGGCAGAATGTGCACCTCACTGTAAATCTCATAAAATTTTGTGGATCCCAAGACAGGTGCACATACTCTAAACATCGAAAGGCTGTGGCGGGATATCAAGAGTTCGTTCTCCATGGCGGAATTCAAAAAGAATATTTTATTCAATATTTATCTCGTTATGTCTTTATCCACCAGGTAAAAGTTATTATAATACGTATTTTAAGGTTCAGTTTCGTTTTTTCAATAATTAGCAAACTAAAGTGTGCTTATTTTTCCAGCACAAGAGGTCTGAGCGCTTACATACCGGTAATTTCCTGCTTCAAGCTGCCAAACTGTATCCCCACCCATCTACGTCTACGACAGGGTCAGTGACAGTTCTTCCTTTGTCAATGGAAGACCCTCAACCTTCGACCTCGTAAACTTGAGGTAAGGATTTATTTGTGAATTTTGATTTCGTTTTAGTTTGTGACCTGGGAAGGGGGTCCGGGGCTTGCCCCCGGTTAGGGGTTGTGACCTGGGAAAGGGGTCCAGGGGCTTGCCCCCGGCTACGGGTTGTGACCTAGGAAAGGGGTCCAGGGGCTTGCCCCCGGCTAGGGGTTGTGACCTGGGAAGGGGGTCTGGGGGCTTGCCCCAGCTAAGGGCTTTGACCTGGGAAGGGGGTCCGGGTGCTTGCCCCAGCTAAGGGCTGTGACCTGGGAAGGGGGTCCAGGTGCTTGCCCCGGCTAGGGCCTGTGACCTGAGAAGGGGGTCCGGGGCTTCCCCCTGGCTAGGGGTTGTGACCTGGGAACTATTTTTCCAACTGGTTATCTTGTTCTTATTTTGGATTTCTGACCATTATTATTGCTGTGATTCACTCGTTTATGACATTTCCCCACCCTAGAAACCCCTGTTTCCCACTGGGGTCCCCCATAATTGTCTTTATATAAGGGGGTCCAAAAACTCATGAATGGGTGGTTTGCCCTAATAGTCAAGGTCAAAAATGCAAAGAACACAAGATAACTATTAGGAAAAATATATGGTTCATGTATTAAAGTACCATAATTACCCGTAATTCACATCACGTATGTCTAATGGTTTACTGTATGCTATGCTGTAGCTCCCTTCCCTCACGAAATACACATCACTGATCCTCAGTTTTAGCAAGCGGTACATGTGTGTGCTGTGCATGCCAGCCACATGGGTCACTATATAAGGTACCATATGTTTTAGCATTATCAAGCTGACCTAGGATAACGTACTGTCTTGGCTAATTAGTCGTGGTTTGACGTTTCCGGGTGAAGGGTAGCAATAGCATCAGAATGACTGGTGTAGGGGAAGCCCACAATTAAGCAAGTGTTTTAGGCTTATGAACTTTGACATTATAAAATAGTAATATTAAAGATACTTAGTATGTCCTGGGAGAACACTGTGGTTACATAAAATCTTTAAAGTTTCTGAATTAATACGTAAAATAGGACTGTGTGGAACTGAGTCAGGTTACAACCCTTGCAACTGTCGATCATGACTAAAATGAGGAATTTTTATAATTTGAAATGAACGCTGAAACTATTAATATATATTTAGAATATGATTGGACAGTTTCTGATGAGGCTTAGTCAAATCAGTGCATCCGTAAACAGGTATTGGTTTTGAAACTCGTCCCTTGAAAACTGCCTAAAATCACGAGATAATAGTAATGGGTTTTCTACAGCTACTGCATTCTCATTGGAGCATATCAATCCATAATTATCCGTGAATACTGTAGTTAACATTGCTTTATGAAAAGTCTATTTAGATAATTATAATAGAGCTTCATTTTTAATTGTTGTGATTATACAAAATGGGAGATTTTTTAAACATTTTCACGTGTTTTTTTCTTCTATTGCAGGTGCGTCTTGAGCAATGTGCAATGGGAGACTGAAATTTTCAATATTAAACTTACCCGATAATCATGTAGCTGTCAACTCCGTTGCCCGACAGAATTCTATGGAGGGATACGCCAGCTATCACAATACTAGAAGGGGGTGTACTTACCAGCGCCACCTGTGGCCAGGTACTCAAGTACTTCTTGTTGACACCTCCTCAATTATTCCTCTGTCGTGCTATCCGGCAAGACGTTCTGGGATACGCTTATGTTCTTGGAGTATTTTCACGACTTTGGTGAAGTATTTCTCTTTGATTTCGGCTGTCGCTTTACTGGAAACTTCTATATTAGCTTAGTTAGCTTTTGGAATTAATTTGATTAATTTTGGTGACGAAGAGAGTATGAACTCTCGTTCACCTTTCAATGGCCGACCCTTCCCTTAGAGGAAGTGTTGGTGTCTAAGAGAGTATAGACTCTCTTTCTTATTTTTGCTTAACAAAAGTTATAGATTTATTTTATATCTCTCCGCCTCTTATAGGCCTCTTCGATTAACTTCCTTTTATTATAAACTTATTAAAATTAATTTTTATATTTGTTTATATTCGACCTTCCTAATAGTAGGCGGTCTTTTCTTGGTACCGAAGTTAATTAACATTGAGCCCGTCATTTCGGTTTTACCTGTTAACATATTATGCTATTTCCGCCGCAGAGTTGAAAGAATTTCTTTGATAGTCTCGTACTTTTTCAAAGTTGAACTAACGTTTTGTTTTGTCTCTGCAGTTGTTGACGTTCAGAACGTTCAACTTGCACTCTATCGTTACGATAGAGAAAGAATGTTCACGGTTTCACATTGCAGTAAGAGTAACCGTGTCTAGCGTTTTGTTCATTCTTTCTTAACTTAATGGTTTTGATCCTAATAAAGGAACTTTTCATTTTGGGAAATATTTCAGTTTTTTCCTTTAACAATAATATGTTTTAACGATATATATGATTGGGCTCTTCTCTCAGGTTCTAAGTCAGGAGAGAGAGAGAGAGAGAGAGAGAGATAGAGACGGAGGGAGAAAGAGGATAAACGTTTCACTCAAGCCTGCCAGGCGTACGAGTAACGTCGTTATCGTTTTCGCTCTTCTCCCTAGTCTCTTTAGGGGAAGAAACTAAACGTTTCTAGAGTGATCTAGTGTTTAGTCTCTTTCCAGCCACTGAATTATCTTTCATTAGATTTTTCTGTTACATTGTAATTCTGTTTTCGCAATTACTAACTTTTGAGAAAGGATAGAATTGCGTGTTTCAGGTACAAACCACTTAAAGTTTCGAGTTCAGTGAAATAAGTGCAAACAGAAATCAAAGTGATAAGTGATTAGCGCAAAGTATGTCAGTGTTGTGCGTGAGGGTACTTTTGTGCGCGCCAGTCGTCCTCCCAGTCCGGGACCTCTTGCAAGCTCCCAAGCCCAGGGGAGAAGCAATGTCGAAGGGCAAAAGGGTTCGGCAGGCCTTGATCGGCGCACAGAAGTATCCTCGGTGGTTGTGGGCGTGTCTTACCGAGACCGTCACTCCCACCCGCAGACGATTGAGCCCTTATTTTGCTCGTCTGCAGAAGAGATTTAGGGGAGAAAATAAAGGCAGAGTAACGCTGGTCTCAGGTCTCAAGACCTCTTAAACGTAAAGTCCAGACCTATGCCAGACGTACGAAATTAAAGTTCAACAACCCGGATGCAGTCATTGGGTTAGCTCTGACTCTCCTCAGTCATCAGTTGAATACACTCCGCCTAAGAGGAGTAAGGTTCTGCCGCAGCAGATCTCTGCTGTTAAGGCTTAACCTCAGCAGACCTTAGTGTCTGCCGACCCCAAGTTGACTCTACTGCAGTCCATGCAGTCACAACTTTCGGTCTTGATGCGTGAGTGTCGGGCTGAGAGTGTTGCGCCTCAGCCTCCACCTACACTCCCCCCGCCTATGCTCGCTCCGCCTGATCGCAGTACCACCTGCCAGGCGTACGATGTTGTGGACTCTACTACAGTCCATGCAAGCACAGCTTTTGGACTTGATGCGTGAGTGTCGGGCTGAGAGTGTTGCTCCTCCGCCTCCGCCTACACTCGCTCCGCCTGATCGCAGTACCACCTGCCAGGCGTACGATGTTGTGGACTCTACTACAGTCCATGCAAGCACAGCTTTCGGACTTGATGCGTGAGTGTCGGGCTGAGAGTGTTGCTCCTCCGCCTCCGCCTACACTCCCTCCGCCTACGCTCGCTCCGCCTGATCGCACTACCACCTGCCAGGCGTACGATGTTGAGCCACGTGCTGAGTTTGCTGTTCCCTGTGGTGTTCAGCCTCCGCCTTCCTTAAGGCAACCTTTACAATGGGATCAGGAGGATTATACCTCTCTTCCTCCGCCTCCACTTGCTGCTCCACCAGTGATGCAACACTCGGTTGAGGTACAACAACCTCTCCCGTCCATGAGTCAGTCTCCTCTGCTCTCGCTGCAGCGAGCTCAACCCTTCACAAGGCAAGCACCACAACACCTTAGCCTTGCGCCTCAGGAGCCTCAGCTTGCGAGACATTTACCTTGTTCTGCGCAGCCTTTTCCTCATCGCGCTCCGCTCACACCACAGGAACTGGAACTTGCTACTCCGCTTCCGCCAACCGCTCAGCAAGCGCAACCCTTGGGTTCAACCACTCATGCTAGGAGTCAGCCTCCTCCACCCATGCGCCTTCCTTCTGCTTGTCTTTTATTCAGCCTTTGCAGACTGAGCCTCAGGTGTTCCCTCAACAGAGTCTTGAAGAGGAAACCACAACTATTGTTGTTCCAGCTCGTTCTGACTCTGCTGTTCAGCATACCTTACCTCCATTTTCAAACCATGGCAAAAATATGAATCATGAGTTATGAATGTAAGGTAAACATTATGTTGATTTTTAAACCCCATGCAAGCATGCATAAAGCACTCTAGCACTGGTCATGGAATTTCTGAGAAATGTTAAACGCCATGCACACGCTCTGCTTTCCTTACAGCAGGCTCTGCATACAGCATGCTCTGCATACAGCATGCTCTGCATTCAGCATGCTCTGCATACAACATGCTCTGCATACAGCATGCTCTGCATTCAGCATGCTCTGCATACAACATGCTCTACATACAGCATGCTCTGCATACAGCATACTCTGCATACATCATGCTCTGCATACCTTACCGCATGCTTCTCAGTCACACATCTTGGGTTGTTGCCAACTCACTAGACTGTCAAGCAGTTTCATTACGTTGCCTTCTAGTCTGCTGCTTTTGCACCAGTGAACCCTCACTCAGAGAACTTAGCTTTTCTAGGATAAGGTCCCTGTAGATGAGAAAGTTCTTTTCTCCCTCCTTCTGATATTCCCTTGAGGACTCTGTCATTTGGAGGGAGCCTTTAGCTGCATAACCTCTTATGGACTTTTATTTAAGCATAACATGCTTCCAGGGAGGTAATGGTTCCACTTCAGTCGCTAATCCCGTCTGTTACCACACCTGCTCCCATAGACCTTGAGCTGTGTTGCATGACATGCAGTCCAAGCTTAGTCCTTGTTAGAGGATTTTTTTTTTACGGAGTCAATGTGTCACGGGGAAGACGTTCAACAACCAACAGAAGTGACTTGTTGTGACGCAGTGCGGCAACCTCAGCAACCCGTTAAGGAGTTGTCTGTACGACCCAGACAGTCTAGACAGATTCGGGTTGTCACTGTACTTCCTCGCTTGCCCATGATTGACAGTTCACAGACTGTGCAGCAGTATCATGATCTTGTGTCCGGCTCCGTCAGACGACTGGCTTTTAAGAGCTCCCACAAGTCGTCGCTGTCTGGAGATTTTCAAATGGACTATGGATCTGACCAAGGAACTGGGCCTCCTGGTCAATTTTGAGGAGTCTCAGCTCGTTCCATCCCAGACCATTGTCTCCTTGGGTATGGATCTTCAGAGTCGAGCTTTTCGGACTTTTCCGTCGGCCCCAAGGATCTTCCAAGCCCTAGAATGCATCCAGAGCATGCTGAGAAGGAACCGATGCTCAGTCAGGTAGTGGATGAGTCTAACAGGGACACTTTCATCTCTGGCCCTGTTCATCGTGTTAGGGAGACTCCACCTTCCCCCCCTTCAGTATCATCTAGCTGCTCACTGGATAAAGGACATGACGCTAGAGACGGTCTCAGTTCCTGTTTCCGAAGAGAGGAGGTCTTCTCTCGCGTGGTGTAAGAACAGCTTTCTTCTCAAGGAAGTCTACCTTTGGCTGTTCAGAAACACGACCGCCGTCTCCTCTCGGACGCATCAGACATGGGCTGGGGTGCGACTTTGGACGGACAAGAATGCTCGGGAACATGGAATCAGGAGCAAAGGACACTTCACATCATTTGCAAGAAGTTGTTGGCGGTTATTCTGGCCTTGATAAACTTCAAGTCCCTCCAGCTTAACAAAGTGGTGGAGGTAGACTCTGACAACACCACAGCCCTGGCTTACATCTTCAAGCAGGGAGGGACTCTTTCGTGGAAGTTGTTCTAGATCGCAAGGGACCTACTCATCTGGTCTTAAGATCGAAAGCTAACTGGTAACGAGGTTCATTCAGGGCGGTATGAATGTCATGGCAGATCACCTCAGACGGAAGGGTCAGGTCATCCCCACAGAGTGGACCCTTCTCAAGAATGTTTGCAACAGACTTTGGGCCCTGTGGGGTCAGCCAACCATAGATCTGTTCACTACCTCGATAACCTAGAGACTCCTGTTGTATTGTTCTCCGATTCCAGACCCAGCAGCAGTTCACGTGGATGCTTTTCTGCTGGATTGGTTCCACCTCGACCTGTATGCATTCCCGCCGTTCAAAATTGTCAACAGGGTACTTCAGAAGTTCTCCTCTCACAAAGGGACACGGCTGACGTTGGTTGGCTCCGCTCTGGTCCGCGAGAGAATGGTTCTTAGAGGTACTGCATGGCTGGTCGACATTCCCAAGACTCTTCCTCTAGGAGTGAACCTTCTAAGTCTACCTCACGTAAAGAAGGTACACCCAATCCTTCACGCTCTTCGTCTGACTGCCTTCAGACTTTCGAAACACTCTCAAGAGCTAGGGGCTTTTCGAAGGAGGCAGCCAGAGCGATTGCCAAAGCAAGGAGAACATCCACTCTCAGAATCTATCAGTCTCAAGGGGAAGTCTTCCGTAGCTGGTACAAGACCAATGCAGTTTCCTCAACCAGTACCACTGTAACCCAGATTGCTGACTTCCTGTTATATCTAAGGAAAGTAAGATCCCTTTCAGCTCCTACGATCAAGGGTTACAGAAGTATGTTGGCAGCGGTTTTCCGCCACAGAGGCTTGGATCTTTCCACCAACAAAGATCTACAGGACCTCCCTAGGTCTTTTGAGACCTCAAAGGAACGTCGGTTGTCCACTCCAGGCTGGAATCTAGACGTGGTCCTAAGGTTCCTTATGTCATCAGATTTGAACCTCTCCAATCAGCCTCTTTTTAGGACCTCACATTAAAAACTCTTTTCCTCGTGTGCTTGACAACAGCTAAAAGAGTAAGTGAGATCCACGCCTTCAGCAGGATCATTGTTTTCACATCTGTAACGGCTACATGTTCCTTGCAGCTCGGTTTTTGCTAAACGAGCTTCCTTCACGTCCTTGGCCTAAGTCGTTCGAGATCCCAAGCCTGTCCAACTTGGTGGGGAATGATCTGAAGAGAGTACTTTGCCCAGTTAGAGCTCTTAGGTACTATCTAAAAAGGTCTTAACCTTTACAAGGACAATCAGAAGCCTTATAGTGTGCTATCAAGAAACCTTCTTTTCCAAGTTCTAAGAACTCAGTTTCTTTCTATTCAGGCTTCTGATTAGAGAAACACTTTCTCATCTGAAGGAAGAAGACCTTGCTTTGCTGAAGGTAAGGACACATGAAGTGGGAGCTGTGGCTACTTCAGTGGCCTTCAAACAGAACCATTCTCTGCAGAGTGTTATGGATGCAACCTATTGGAGAAGCAAGTCAGTGTTCGCATCATTCTATCTCAAAGATGTCCAGTCTCTTTACGAGTACTGCTACACCCTGGGATCATTCGTAGCAACGAATGCAGTAGTAGGCGAGGGCTCAGCCACTACATTCCCATAATCCCATAACCTTTTAACCTTTCTCTTGAATACTTTTTATGGGTTGTACGGTCGGCTAAGAAGCCTTCCACATCCTTGTTGATTTGGCGGGTGGTCAATTCTTTCTTGAGAAGCGCCGAGGTTAAAGGTTGTGATGAGGTCCTTTAGTATGGGTTGCAGCCCTGTATACTTTAGCACCTTTGGGTTGATTCAGCCTCCAAGAGGAACGCTGCGCTCAGTAAGGAAGACGAACTTAAAAAAGAGGCAGAGTAACGGTTCAATTCGACTTCCTTACCAGGTACTTATTATTTCATTGTTATTTGAGATAACTGTTATATGAAATATGGGATACTTAGCTATCCTTTAATCTTGTACACTGGTTTTCACCCACCCCCCTGGGTGTGAATCAGCTACATGATTATCGGGTAAGTTTAATATTGAAAAATGTTATTTTCATTAGTAAAATAAATTTTTGAATATACTTACCCGATAATCATGATTTAATTGACCCTCCCTTCCTCCCCATAGAGAACCAGTGGGACCGAGGAATAATTGAGGAGGTGTCAACAAGAAGTACTTGAGTACCTGGCCACAGGTGGCGCTGGTAAGTACACCCCCTTCTAGTATTGTGATAGCTGGCGTATCCCTCCATAGAATTCTGTCGGGCAACGGAGTTGACAGCTACATGATTATCGGGTAAGTATATTCAAAAATTTATTTTACTAATGAAAATAACATGTTTAAATGTTCCAATTTTGCTGCTCTTCTGTGGAAGTATAGAATGGACAAAAACCAGCTAACTGCATTATTGGGAATGTTGAAGGTAAGATTAATAAAGAGAATTGTTTGTTAGATTTGAATGGGATTATAAAAATGTTGGCTTGTTAGTAGATGGAGATCAGATTAACTTTTCAAGTAAATTAAGAGTTTATAACCACTGCTGTGGATTATGATGATTATAGGTTGTCAGCGTATTACATTAGCAAAGTCAAGTTTATGGATTGAGTAAGATTTAATTGAAATTATAATTATATTCATAATTAGTTATGGCAGAACTTTCTTGTTAATAAATTACAGTAGGATTTTCTTCATTCTTTACTGCATTGACAGTTGTTAGTTGGACTAATTGTAGATTTCACTGAATGAAGGGCTTTGAGGTTTAAAGTGCTCTTGTTAGAAGACTAAAATAGTGTTACATTCCTAATGAATTAAGGTGGGATTTGGTTGCCAATAGATTAGGATAGGTTTGGATGTCAATGTATGTTCCTACACAAATAATCATTCATTAATAGAAGTATGTTTTCAACTAGGCTTGAGCTAGGCTCTTAAGATGTATAATGAGGTGTTAGTAGTTACTGGTGTGTGATGGGGAGGCCCTGCCCCCTCTCCAGCACACCAAGAAGCCACTTTGACTAAAGCTGCCGGGTCGTACGCATGTAAGCTCAGTCTCACCTTCATGAGCAGGAGCCATGTAGATCCTCATTCTTTTTTATGCCTCTGACATGGGGCATGACTGTTTGCAGTCTTCCTCTTGCTGTGAATGTAAGGATTGTCCATCAGAGCTTTGTGATGCATAGCAAGAAAAAAAAAGAAGCCAAAACAAAACCATTCACCTTTGGGTCATCCTTGAAGTCAAGGAAATCTTCAGGCATTCTCTCATCCTCTGGTGCGTGAACTTTCAATCCTTCTAGGAGTGGTGACAAGTAAGATAGTAATTCTGATCTCCCTCATGGGAAAACTATGAGAGAAACAGTGGTAACTGGTTACCCAGGAGAGGCAGCTATTCCCTGCTCTTCTCCGAGTTATGAGCCTCAGACCCAAGTTAACAACTGCTAAGGAAATGTCCATAAGGAGACACCAGCCTTTCATGTGCTTGTAGTGCATCCCCTCTAAGCAGAAATTGCTTCAAGTCCTTGGTATTTACAGGCCGGTAGGTATTTTACTCACCTGCCAGAGGGGCAAAGGAAATTCCTAATTTGGACCCGCTCTTCCTCGTTTTTATTCCCAGTGACTCGACCATGGAAACACTGACCACCACTTCAAGAAAGGAAAGGCAATAACCTTGAATCCCTTCTCTGACTAGTTTAATTTAATTAGCCTTACCCTCCACTTTTCTTTTTTTGCTGATCCCTGCTATCTTTTCAGAGGTGAAAAGACAGACACTTTTGATTGCAAGTAAAACGAAGGCCTTCACATTATCAGATTCTTTGGAGCACTGTGAAACCTCACCTGCCATTTTCTGCAGTGCCAATTGCCCACACTCCTGATCCCATGCGGCCATCGCCTGTGCATGCTCTTACGCACTCGCTTTCGTCCCTTGCTACAAGCTCCCCATTGTGCATCTGATGTTCATTTGATGAGCCTGTTTGCACCCTGACGGAGACATCCTCTCCTGGTCACGCACAGCCTTATGTTGAAGTACATTCTCCTGTGCCCTGTCCTCTTCTATTATAACGCACTCTAAGGAGACTGAGCACTTGGTGCATTCCCCATTTTAGACATGCACAACTCGTCACGCTCATCTATTTTTTTTCCATCAACCTGCACATGATCACTCGCCAAATCATTTTTTGGTACAGGGAAGTACATCATCTTGTACACGCTCGCACACTCACACTAGGGGTTAGGCTCTGGCTACGGAATGCCCCTACAATCTAGATTGCTCGCTCACCTGTTCGTGACCTACCGACATACAGGCATTCGCCATCACGTACCCAAAGGTACATGCATGCTTTGATCAAGGGAGAACCCTCAGAGGAGAATAGCTCAAGATGAAGATCTTCACAAGATTGTCAGTTGCTGCAAGGACATGATCGTTCTCCACGCTATGATTCCTTAATGGTCACCTTCTCCTGTATTCATTCTCCAGACCATGGTATTGAGTCAGTCCAAGGGTCCTTCTGACCAGGTAGCGCGAGCCCTTCAGCTGTACAGGGAATAGTTCACCCAAGTCTTGAACTGGAGCCATGGAGTCAAGAAGTGAAAAACGGCAAAAATATTACATACTGTCTCCTTAATGAAAAAAAATTGGTCATTAGAGACCACAGGGCCTATATCCTCCAACCAAGGTTCTATTCCAGCAAAAGCATTGAACCTAGAGATGGAGTCAACCTTTGTGTAGGGTAGCTCTAATCTTAGGGATAAAACCTTGGGTGAGGCATAAAGGAACCCTGTGAAGGGAGGGAAGACCTGTTGACTGCCTGCAAGGGTCAGTACCATCTTCAGAGCTTCCCTAGTCAGAACTTGAGTCTTCTAAGAGCAAGCGTATCGTGGAGGATCTTGACCCATGATCCCCTCCTATCAGTGGAGGTTTTACTTTCTTGAAGGATCTAGCACGTCTCCCCTTCCAATCGACATGGAGATCATGATATTGACCCATAGTGTCTCGGTAGAGACTCTATTCTGAGATAGATTACCTCGGTGAATGACATATTGTCCTTAACAAGGACAATTTCTTCAGCAGAGAGTGACTTCTTGCCTATTGTCATAGTCTGGGGATTGTTATAAATTGGAGAAGTCCAGTCTCAAGCCCAAGCAGAGGTTGGAGAGATCTGGGAATGTTGATAGATACAGCATAAGCGAAGATCTTTCCTTCGGAGCATCGCAGCCGCAGTCTTGGGAAAGTAGTGCAAACTTTCAATTGGTTGAAGACTCGTCTCAGTCTTGCTTTTTGGAAGTAGTTGCGTGCAATCACTCTCTCTCTTGCATGATAGCAATCGCTAGAGGATTCACTGCAATACCATTTTCCTCTAGAGAGCACTGGCTAATCTAGTGTTACCAATCTGGAGGTATAGTTACACGACCAATTCCCATTGGATTAAAGGTAATTGGAGGACGGAATTCACCACCCCCCTACAGAACAGTTGCTTACAACTCATTGCATGATACGATAGCAATCGACTTGAATGTTTACTCTCGTCCCCTCGGGCCAACCGATGAGAGTTGATCTTTTGCTCCAGATTCAAGGTTCTTTGTTCCTCTCAATGGAACTTGCCAACCCTTCAGGGTGGAGCAACAGACCCAACCCCGGGGCTGTGCTGACTACACTACTGGTGTCAGTTAGCCCAGAGCCCATCCCAGTTCCCAGTAATTCAGAAGGGAAGACTCTCTCTCTCTCTCTCTCTCTCTCTCTCTCTCTCTCTCTCTCTCTCTCTCTCTCTCTCTCTCCCTCTCTCTCTCTCTCTCTCTCTCTCTCTCTCTCTCTCTCTCTCTCCCTCTCTCTCTCCCCTCTCTCTCTCTCTCTCTCTCTCTCTCTCTCTCTCTCTCTCATATATCTTTTACAAGTGAATGCCTCCTCCCGTAGGACCGCATAATGCTACTCACTAATCTTCTGCAGGAGGTGGGTCATATAAGAGTGCTTTGGGACATAACGCTTTGGCGTGTGTGAGCACATACCCGAGTCTCGTGGGGGGGGGGAGTCTTGTGCAGCATTGCCCACCCATTTACGGAGCATTAGTTAGGTGGGTGGGTGGGTGAGCTCATCTGCCTGACGGAGTTCTGTACGCGATCTAGGTCACTTACCAACCTCATAGCGAGTTTGTAGGAGCCTACTCGCCCACAAGTCATGGTTTGACATTACATTCACCACGGGTGCACATTACCTCGGTAGCACGCACTCACTCGCCACCACATTACGTTCTATCAGCAAGACAGCAAAGATGCCCACTACCTTAAACTCGCACCCCTATACAGGTGCTCGCCGACACACATCGCAGTATTCGCCTTGCCATTAGGTGGTTCAGCACTCGCGCTCGCTGGTGATCGCTGCTTTGGGATACACCCCCACTCTACCTGTTCGCCCTACTTTGGTAGTGGACGGGAGCATGCTGGCTCACATAGAGCGTACGCATCTCACCGTGGAGATCTGGTATATCTAGGAATGAAGATCGATACGAGACTAAGCAAAGTCTTTCTGTTCAAAGAAAGAATAGAGAGGATGAAACGAGCAGCGGGCCTGTTTTTTTTCACAGGCCGCTCTGCCAGTATAGTAGTGGCAAAGGCTGCTGGAGCACCGGGCCTCCTCGAAGAAATTGGTACCTGCGCTTTCGCGCTCTACATTGGCAGCTGAAGACCTCTTGGTCTCAGCAGTTAGACCCTTCCAACATCATGGTTTCGATAGGGTCAAAGTAAAGAGATACTTGAGCTGTCTGACAGCAATCTGCTCAAGAGAGTATACCTTCTCTCTCCTCCCCTGGAATTGATGCTATTTACAAATGCCTCAGAAGAAAGGGAGTGGGGCTTACCTGTTGCACCAAACACCCTTTGGCCAAGTCCGAGCAACAATACCACATAAAACCTTACCTGTTGCACCAAACACCCTCTGGCCAAGTCCGAGCAACAATACCACATAAAACCTTACCTGTTGCACCAAACACCCTCTGGCCAAGTCCGAGCAACAATACCACATAAAACCTGGAAATGAGGGCAGCATTCCCCGTCCGCAAGCAATTCCATCAGCTCCGTTCAGGCTATTCCGTGGTGCGGAGCAAGTGACACCACCACGGTGGTTGTGTACATAAACAATCAAGGAGGTAGCTTACTTTTCACAGCCCCTCTGCCATCCAGCTGTAAGACACTTGAGATGGACAAAGACAACTCGGTATCCCTATTGGCCTGTTTCATCCCTGACAAGAAAAATGTGCTGGCAAATAATCTCAGCAGGAATACCTTCCAACATCAGTGGGACAACCTTGATGTTTATTATTAATATTATCATCACTTGCTAAGCTACAACCCTAGTTGGAAAAGTGGGATGCTATAAGCCCCCAACAGGGAAAATAGCCAAGTGAGGAAAGTAAATAAGGAAACTACAAGAGAAGTAATTATTTAAAATGAAATATTTTATGAACAGTAACATCATTAAAATAAATCTTTCATATATATATAAAAGAAAAAAGGGAAGAGAAGTAAGATACAGTAGAATAGTGTGCCCGAGTGTACCCTCCAGCAAGAGAACTCTACCCCAAGACAGTAAAAGACCATGGTACAGAGGCTATGGCATTATCCAAGACTAGAGAACAATGGTTTGATTTTGGAGTATCCTTTTCCTGGAAGAGCTACTTACCATAGCTAAAGAGTCTTCTACCCTTACCAAGAGTAAAGTAGCCACTGAACAATTACATTACAGTAGTTAACCCCTTGAGCGAATAAGAATTGTTTGGTAATGTGATGTCAGGTGTATAAGGAAAGAGGAGAATATGTAAAGAATTTGCCAGACTATTCGGTGTATGTGTGGGCAAAAGTAAAATGAGCCATAACGAGAGAGAAGAATCTAATACAGTTCTGTCTGGCCTGTCAAAGGACCCAATAATTCTCTAGCAGTAGTATCTCATTGCGTAGCTGGTGCCCTGGCCTAGTAAGGTGGTTTCTGAATAAGGTAATGGCATAGCAAAACCTCTCATTGACCCGAATAGCTCCGTTGGGCAACATGCAAAATGATGCCATACCTTCTGCATCTGCTTACAGAGGCCTCCTCCCTCTACTTTCCGATCTGCTCAGACAACCGCATGTGAAGATCTTTCACCGAGCCATAGCCTCACCATGATTTTACACCAGGAGGTCCTCCAGCATCTCACAACAGCGCTGTGCTTTTCGCAACTGGTTGTAAGGGGGAAGCCAGGAGACCTTCATGAGTTGTCTAACACCGTATACCAAGCGAAGTGGTCCGTCTTTTGTCGTTGTTATTGCTCCCCTCAGTGCCACTATCGTTGGGGATAGCGGAATTTTCATTGTACCTTAGAAAGGGAAAAATTGTACTCAGTCTTGGTAGTGAAAGGCTACTGCTCAGCCATATGAAGTTTTGAGTGCATTTGCCCTGAGACGAAAGTCGGACTTGCATCTTGGAATGTAGTTCACGTACTACATTCTCTGAAAGGAGAGCCTTTCAAACCGTTCAGTCAGTCATCAGACCCTGACCTGACCTTGAAGACGGTTCTCCTGGTATCCCTGGTCTCCGTAAAGAGAGTCGGCGAGCTACAGGGTCTGTCCAACAGCGTCACTCATTCAGGAGGATGGAGGCAAGTGACGCTGATTCGTCCCTGAGTTTGGGGCAAAGACTCAAAATCTGGCTGTAGCAGATCCTAGATTCGGTCCTTTCCGGATTGAGTCTCGGTTCTGTAACAGATGACCCAGATCAGCTATTACTCTGCCCTTTAAGGGCAATGAGGAAATGCCTTTTAAAGAACCTCCAGAGCTCGCTCTCAGATCAGCAGGCTCTTTGTTAGCACAGGAAGTGTCAAAAGAAAGATATTGAAGAACCCGATCTCTTCTGGTGTTAGGCATGTGATTGAGCTAGCCATACAACCAGGCTCCTCTCTTCCGACCATTGACCTCAAGCTCACGGCGTCAGGGACGTCACCAGGTACTGCAAGTGGGTGTGTGGAAATGGCAAACCACATTCACTGCCCACTACATGAAACACATAACCCACAGTAATCTAGATACTTTTACCTTAGGACCTGTGGTAGCTGCACAAAATGTGGTCAATAACACCTCGGCTCCCTTGTAAGACAAGTATCGGTTGAGAGCAGACATTACCCGCAAGCAAGACTAGAATGAATGTGTGAGTGGTTGACCACTTCTTACTTCATTCTCCCCTCTCTTGGGGTTTCAGCATCCGAGGTACTCTGCAAGCCGACCTCTACTTGCAGATGGGTACCATTGTCCCTTATGTAACCTGATATATGTACATATATTTGTTATGTCCGTGATCTCCAAGTGAGGTGGAGTCAAGCAATGTCTAGGTTAAGTGTGGAGTTTACCTCCATTTTAACGGTTATCTGGTTAAGTCATATTGCTAAATTCTTACACCTAGCCTGAATTGCCCAGGCCGTTAACTCTCAAGAGATAACGAGGTGTCAGGGTGTGTGTATACAGCTTGCGTGAAGCACAGATTAGTACCCCGGGTTAGTCCCCAGCCAGCTGGGTTTTGAATTTCCATCCACCATGGATTGAGTCTCCACTGTAAAGAGCGTAAGTGTTTGTATACATTGCCAGAACAAATGAAAATGGAAATAATTTACATTTTTCCTAGCTATACAAACTCGGAGCTCTACGCATACTGGTCCCGCCATCACCTTCCCCCAGAAATCCTGCCACAATTACAAAGTGACAGTCGGTTACTAGTGCAGGTGTGAGCGGGTTAGTTGGTCTACTCCTGCCTCTCCCCTCTGCTAGTACCTTGCATACAGCTTCTTAACGGCTAGTTTCAGCGATTGCATTATATCTCTGCTTTAAAGAGCTCCAGTTTTGTATAGTCAGAAAAAATACAAATTTTCAAATTTGTCATTTTACACAGCACTATACTCTTGTATAATAAATAGTATTCTCCAGAAATTGACTTTCAGTAAATTCTATTTTTGCTTTGAGTAGAATTTATACGTACCCCTTTTTTATATAAATGTAGTGAGTATCGTGTGTGCTTGACAAGGTATCCTCTATGATGTAAGGTAGAATGTTTTATTCGAATTGTTTTATTGAGTATCAATCAGGGGAGCTTCTGTGAGTCAGTGGATTACCTAAGGCTAGTCATTTGATTATTGTAGTGAAGTATGTCCTTGTTAGGATATAGTAGGTAATACTTTTCTACTTTACAAGAAATACTTAGTTGTAATTATTGACATTTACTATCTATTACCATAGAATATTTTATATTTTTTGTAGGTTGTCAAGCAGAATATTTTATTAAAAGTGTAGTTTTGATGTTGAAGTGCATAGTAAAATATTTGAATAACACTGATATATCTGTGCAATTAACATCTTTTATTTTTCAGACTAGAATCATCAAAAGATGTAAATTATTTGTAGCCGCACCAACTCATACCAGAAAATCAAACTGCAAGTAGACTGACCATCAAGAATTATGGGACATGAGACATTCTTCATGACATCAAGATGAAGATCAGCAATGAATAATCTGGGATTTACTACAGAAAAAATCCATAGTTTCTGAGGCAGATGATTATCGATTATTCCTATTTATTTCGGATTTTAAAAGAACCACCCGATAGTCTAAGCTTGAAGTGGCCAATCTATTATCAAATTTTTCTGAGGCGTTAGAATATCATTACTATGCTACAAGTATCTTGAAATGGTCAGTTGACCAAAGTTATTGAGATTTAATTCTTAAAGCTATTAACTTTTACTTGGTCTTATAGCAAGTATTTTATTCGCTCTTAATTTTTAGTCAGTTCATATGAAGCTAATTATAGTTTAATTTTTAATTATATACATCTTTCCATAAAAAGAAATGTATGATGCTATTTTTTCTAGTAAATTCTAAGTTCCCTAAATTTAACTTAAAAATTTTGTCCAGATCAACATTTACAGTATGAGCTTTTTTGACTTTCTAATTAAAGTTCAGATTTCAATTTCCTAATTTTTAATTGATATTAAACATGTATAATCATTCATTTAGTAGCGTAAAACTATTTGGTAAATAAGAATATACCAAATGTTAATGGATTCCTATTGCTAAAGATAATTTGCCAAAATTATATGGATTGGTTTATATTTGTAATGTAATTTTTCTTTTGAAAATGAGGAAATTGAATATTGAAAATCAATCAAGATCAAACGTAACTGAGGAAGGACCTTTTCGTTAGAAATTTTCTTCTAATTTTTTCAATTTTGGTTAACTGTATGTTAAATCAAATGTCATTTTCCTCTGGACCTCTTATTATACATCTAGATCGTATTTTTTTTAGTATTGTCTAAAGTACTGTAAACAAGTTATCTAAATTTGTGACTGAAGGAAAATTACCATTACTATTTCTAGCAATTGATTCACATTCATTCTAGTCTGTATATGAAAGTATATAGATTGCATGTGAATATAACCTACAACTGTGAAAATAACTTCATCTTTGAGTATACCATTTCATCTCTATCTTTCAAAACTTCCCTATGATTATTAGAAACTATCATTAAATGTTGAATCTAGGCCTATGTTATCTTAAAATTTATAAGCAGATTTGCTTCAGTAACTATTGAACAAAAAAAACTTGGCTCTCTGATCAGAAACATCTTAAAAGTTTTTGAATCACTTCTTTTTAACTTGGGGTTTGTGCGGTGGGAGAATACCTTAATATAGAATCAACTCTTATATAAGTATTGGTATTCTAAATGTAATAAAAAATAATTGATTTTGGCTTAATCTTTTAAAATAACCGTCTTATTTCTTTCCTTCTTGCAATAATGAAAGGTATTCAGCTTCACTAGAATTACTGTATCTTATAGATTTCAGTTGAACCAAGGGAGAACCAAGTATGCTCTATAAAGTTTTGCTTTATTAAATAGGTTTACATATTGTGTGAGCAATTTAATTTATCTTGTGGAATGGGAAGTAAGGGAAGACATGAACAGAATAATTTGAAATATATGTGAGGGGATCGCTGTATTTAGGGCTTAAATATTACTAAGCAATTAGAAAACTCTCTCTCTCTCTCTCTCTCTCTCTCTCTCTCGCTCTCGCTCTCGCTCTCGCTCTCGCTCTCTCTCTCTCTCTCTCTCTCTCTCTCTCTCTCTCTCTCTCATTAGAATTAAGGTTATATTCATGACTTCACATCGAATGTTTTAGTAATTTGTAATTTTCCCAAAATATCAATATTTTTATTATTCTAGTCACGAATAACATTGTAGCTTGTTTGCAATATGAAAGCTTATTTTTGTATTTTGTATTTCAAAACATTAAATGACAAAATTAATGTTGAAAGGATAAAATCTCATGTCCACTGGTTTTAAGCTTTGCATATTCTTTATACAAAAGAGGCAATTAATTGCCTCACATTTAGAATGTAACTTCTATAGTTATACAGTTGTTGTTTGAAACATTTTAAAAATTGTTTATATTTAAAGATTTTATGAAAGGAATAGTGACTAAATTTGAATTCTATCGAATCGTTAGTTGTTTCATGATAGACTTGAGAAGGAAAGAATCAGTAAAGTTTTTAATCAATGTTCTCGTGATATTACTTGAAAGTGGATGTTCTATTAGTGTTTTTAATGTCAAACAAATAGATTGTTCCCGAAAGGTTTGAATGGGTAGTTATACCTAAGGAAAGGTTAAGATTGATATTTTTATAAAGAATTCTCACACGTCTGGTTTTTGAAGAGTAAGCTCAACTTAAGGGATATAGAAAAGAAGGAATTGTACCCAAGGTGCTGCCATAGAGGGAAGGAAATAATCATGTGATCAGTTATTTAGGACAATGGGAGGAATAATTACCTATAGGGAAGTTCAAAGAAAAAAAATACCGAGATACTTTTCAATGTAGCCACTTTCTTGGGTCAGAGTTCTCATGTTTGAGGGTACACTCGAGCAAGTATTGTAGCTTATTTCTCTTCCACTTTTGTTAGTTTTGTTATTTTATAAAGGAAATATTTATTTTAATGTTACTGTTCTTAAAATATTTTATTTTTTATGTTTCCTTTCCTCAATGGGCTATTTTCCATGTTGGAACCCTTGGGCTTATAGCATCCTGCTTTTCCAATTAGGGTTGTAGCTTAGCTAATAATAATAATTTTCAAGTAGGGCTATGGTATTTTAAAGGTTATTTCTTGAAAAACGACACTTACAGAGATTACAGGGTAATTGAAATTTTCTGTTGTAATAGAAATGTAGATTATATTTTAAACCTACTAAAAGTGGTTTTATTGGTAAAAGTACTTTGCAGATCTGATGAAAATAACTTCATATAAATAGAGTGCAATTTGAAAATGGTAATTTTAGATTTTTTCACATTCAGGTAGCAATGTAGATATCAAATGCTTAAAACCAGTTTATTTATATACACAATATAGTTTTGTCATTTAAGATTTTATTAGATACAAATATCAATCCTTGAAACTTGTGACGTGAGATGCTTGTATAACTTATGACTATATTAGAATGATTATTTCAAATATTTTGTTGTAAATAATAGATGCTACTTCATAAGGTCTACTGTATTCGAATAATTGGTATAGATGATACTTGAAAATACAAGAGCTACGGTTCTGAATGATATTTATGGAACAAAAAAGACAAAATTGCAAATGGTGTAACTACATATATTGAATAAGATATATTGTCCCAGCATTTAGACATCAGTGATTAGCAATATGGACATTACTGTCTTACCTTAGTCGGATCTCCGGTTCGTTATAGTCAGATAACTGCTAGAGGTTTATTCGTGATATTGAATTAAAGATATTTGAATCAACTTAAGACTTCTTGGTTCCAGTTTGGATGAAGTGGTTTCTAATTAGCTGGTCAAATATATTTAGCTCATATCTTGAATAAATCCTTAGCAGTTCCCGACTATAATGAACCTTAGATATGACTAAGGTAGTCATTAATGTCCATATTACTAATCACTGAAGTCCAAATAATGGGATGTCTGCCTTTACTTTTGTAATTATACCATTAACATTGTTATGTCCCTTTTTTCATAAGTTATCATTCAGGACCCTAGTTCTTGTATTTAAGTATTCTTGCCTATACCAATTATTCCAAGTTATGCAATAGACCTTATTCAGTATTATTATTATTTACAATAAAATATTTGAAGTGATCATTATAACTTATCTTGAAAATATTGTTTTGTTGGTATTTATGTAGTTTATTAATATATGACACTGCTTTATTTTCATGAAAAAGAAAATGTCTGTAGTGCTTACTTCCTATATAAATTCTTTTATGTAACAGCGTGAATTCCGAAATAAAATGCATATAAAAGGTATTACAGTATTTAATTCAGTTAACCTCATATATATAAAGAAAACCTGTAAAAAAAAAAGAAAACCTGTAAAAAAAAAAGAAAATGCAATGAGACAGAGTATTCTCCTTCTATTAAACCTCATATGACAGAGTTCTCCTTAAACGGCCCCCCTGCTCTTCTAGAACCAGCAAATGCCTTATTCCCCATGAAAAAATGGGCCAAAAGGCTCATGAAATAGTCCTTTCTCCTAATTAGCCACTTGTCATTCAGTCTGTTATTGCTTCCTCACATACAGAGTTCGTTCACTCCCCTACTGGGGGATGAGAGCAGCAGTATAAATGTTTGATGAATATAAAGTACCAAGTCAAGGTGGCCGAACTGTATTGGTATTTCATGTTGGACCCAAGTCCACTTCTTGAACCAGATGTCTGTCCAGTAGGTTTTTTCCTAACGAAAGTCATGATAATAATGGCCTTATTTCCATTAGTTGACATTCCTCAAAAGCCTCTTATTCAGTCTTGGGAGATGCTGAATGAAAATATTAGGTACATAAGTATACCTAAATTTATTCTTAAAGCTTCCAATTAATACAGTATGGGTGAAGAAAAACTTGGAAATACATTAAAGACTTTTATTGTAGAAGAACAAATGTCAAACATGAAACAGGTTTCAGTGTAATCAATTTAGTTATATACAATAATTGAAATAAACACTATTTAGTCAATGACATATATCAAATTCATGAAACCCCTTTTTCTGAAAGCTTTAAATGCCTTAGATTCAAAGAAAAGAAGTTTGTCATGCATAAAACTCATGATTCGACCAAGAAAGGCTCTTGGGTGAGTCACCCTTCATATATGACAAAAATCTCGTTTTCTTTGTTTATTCATTTTCTATCTTTTTAACAACTGTACTTGCATTTAAAGCTCAGTATTTGGGGTTACATATTTCATGATTGTGTTAAGTAAGCAGTGCTTTCTCTATTGTTAAGTAAAATTATTAATAAAAAAAAGAAGAAAAAGGAAAGCCCACCAAGGCCATCCCCTGTCCCACCTAGTAACCAGAAACTTTAATGCAAAATTTTCTTCTGAGGCAGCAATGTTACTAGGCCCTTGAATGCTTTCCTTATCCTTCTTTTTTTTTTTTATTTTATTAATAATTTTACAAACAATGATATCAGGATTGTGATTTAATGAATTCAGGAATAGTTTGTAGCTCTCCTGAAGTTGAATGGTAAAGCATTTGTGTCATTATTTACATTACTAGAAGGCGAATTCTAGTTATAATTACAGTACATTAATTCTTTAATGAAATTAAATTATATACGTAGACAAGAAAAACATCATCAATATTTCTAGATTGGAAAATAAATAAAAAATCTAAACGTAATAAAAGAGTCATTTTCAGGCCTTTGTGCAGTTTCAGAACGATCCATTACTACAGACACCTGAAGCTCACAGAAAAGCAGACAAGATTCACAAATGCCAAAGTTGCCTCCCTGTCTCGCCCCGTTCAATGCACATGATTGAGTCGGGTAAAAGAGAAGAGATGTGCAATACTACTGCCCTGACCATCCTTGCTACTTCCCCCAGCAGACAGTCAGATCGGACCGAAGTACGCATTCATCTTACACACGGACACCTGAATCACTTTAGCTGTGTAATAAAGTTCTCAAATGCAAACCCTAGAAAAGGCAATGCTGGAAAGCAAGTTTAACTTGAAATAATTCAAATGAATCATATTAACAAACTTAAGGCTATAACCAGTACCCAAAAACTATACATTACTCCTATAAATAAGTATGCCTTATACACATATAGAATTAAATAAAAGTCAACCCCACAAAATACCATCCTCAACATTTGCTATCTTCAACTTATAATCCCTTAATGCAGTATACTATCCTCAGCATATAGGTCCTTAATATACTATCATCTTATAGGTATTTATAACCTACTCCTAATATTATAACCTCTTACAATACTATTCTTAGCTCATAATCCCTTACAACATTACCACGAGCATATACTCCGTTACTAAGGCATCTTCAGCCGATAATCAAAGAAGATTCTTTATTATTTAACATGTATTTTACGAAGATCCTGCGTAACTTAATATATCGCTGCACATTACGGTCAAAATGGTAATTATCGAGCTGTTTTAAGCAATCAAAATAATTTGATCCTCTGGATTTTTATCCTTAACAGACTTTAGATTAAGCCAACATGAAAACCGAGTTTAAAATGAAATTTTAACATCACCAAATGAACTCGGAAACAAGAGACAAGTACAATATTCTCTGCTGAAAACCAGCACATATTAAATTACAGATATGATTTTAATATTGTTTGGAACACGAACGTCTCTGATTTCCTTATACGTTAATTGAAAAAACGTACTAACGAAGGCAAATATATCTTTAGATGATTAAACACCCAATTATCTATAATAACCAGCAGTTCACCAACATAATGACATTTAATAATAATGAACTCATTACGCATTTTAATTCAAAATGATAAAAAACTAGAATCGTTTTCATAATAGAGAAACACAGGACCAAGAATTATAACTTCTATTAAAGTTAATTATTGTTACGAAAATATATATTTGTAAAAGAGCAAAGCATCAAACTCAAATCTCTGAACAAAAAGAAAAATTATAATCTTTCATCATTTATTTCTAAGTGACTTTATGAAGACTGAAATTTTCTCCTTGATAATTCAGAAAATCATATAATTAATATCTCAAAACTTTAAAATGGAGAGAAGAATTTGCTTTTTGAAGATTTTTCTTATATAAATTCATAAAACAAAGTAATCCTTCAAGTTAAATACACAGTTATCTCCAAAAATCTTTATTTACGCATATACTAAAACTTCCAAGTGATTTTTCTTACTCTAATACATTTTCAAGATTATAACTAGAGGATATTTCAAAAACTTAAAATACCAAATTTTCTATTACCGTATATGCTCTGCTTACTGAAACTTAAGATTCTGCTCTTTGAAAATGCTTTTTTTCTTTTTTTTCTTTTTTAAACTTTATTTCAAAACTAGTTAATGGGGTGACTGGGAGTTGTACTTACTATATGGATATGATATTTTTCTCCTTTTCGGTTAAATAAAATTTCTCATAAGTTATGCTACATAAATTACAAGGTAAAACCCAACCTAATTCTACATAAAAAATAAAACCTGCAATCATAATTCATATTTATCTACATAAAAAAAAAAAACCTGCAATCATAATTCATATTTATCTACATAAATAAAATGCTGTACCTACAATCCTTTCAGTTTGACTTCTTTAAGGAAACACTGGTAAACTATGGACTTCCCTTGTCCCCACTGGGATGTGATCTATTGAAGAGAAATACTCTAAAAGAACAAGCTAACTTCTCCATAATATCTCACACCAATCACTACATATCAGCACAACACACTCATTCCTTGCAGTGGAATTCATAACACTTTTATACCACTAAGTCGCAACATTAAATATTTGCAAATTCTCATCACAATCAAATCAGACTGATATCGAGGATCAAAATATACTGGGTTTTAATTATTTTGCTATACTGATGTGCGATGAACAACAATCTTGTATAGTAAAAGTGACTTGAAAAATAACAATTTACTTTGTTACCAATAATGAGAGAGAGAGAGAGAGAGAGAGAGAGAGAGAGAGAGAGAGAGAGAGAGAGAGAGAGAGAGAGAGAGAGAGAGAGAGAGATTTACCCTATCACACTGCACTGAGGAACAAAAGAAAGGACAAAAGTAGGTAGGTTATGCAATATCCCAAGTGAGCTCCGATGACCTGTCACGAGCAATCAGTTAAATCATTGGTATCCTCCAAGAGTGTGGGCAAAGATTTCATTACTTACAAGGTCAGTGACAGGTACTTTAGAGACAAAAAAAACATAACCTTTAGTATTGTACTGTAACATTTTAAATTGTACCCTCTTTAAATATGACAATTTGTGAATGTCTCATTACAAATAATAAGTAAGGTTTGTTATTACTTTGACAACTATCAATGTTCTGAATGGGAACTACTTTAATCATTACAACTCTTATCAAAGTTCATGATAGTTTCAAATGTGATAAATTGATACCAGTTATCTAATGATTTATAAGAAAAACTGGCCAAAAGGCCAATCTAATAAACAAACAAAAGCTAAAATGGCTACACAAAAAAATGTCATATATGAACCTACCATTAATCCAATGTATAATCTAATAATTTTATAATTTCTGTATACTGTAAAGATATCTAACAATGAAATAGTTAATAGATTAAAAAAAGGAGTAAAGTGGATTATGAATGATCTATATTAGAGGGAACTAAAAAACTTTTGAGTACGACACTCCAATCGTTGTAAACTGCGCAGGTGTAAAATACCTAATATGTCTTAGAATGTTGAGAATTTCCCTCAAGGAAGGATACTATCTGAAGACAGGTCTATTTCTGCACATCAGTATTGCATTAACCAAAAAACCTACCCAGAAATCAATGCATCTTCAAAACTCAGGTTAGGAGGAAGGAAATGTAAACCAAGAAATTTTAAGGTAAAGGAACTTTCATATCCTGACTAATGTAAGGAAATTTATATTTCTTTGTCATAAAACCTGGAAACTTGGCATTTAAAACACACAAAATTGATGAGATTCTTTGTCAACGTTTCATAAACCTATTCTTCATACCAAATTAGTTTTCCCACCCTTTAAACAGCACATATATACATACAGATACATACATACATACATACACACACCTACACCTAGACAGCTTTCGTGCAAACGACTAGATATTCAAGAACTTATTACACAATTCATCTAAAAATGATTAAAGTGTTATTTATCCCTTCTTTATGTCATGGGCACAAACGACACGAGACAAGAAACAAGATGGAATTTCTGAATCGAACTGTGCACCTTTTCAGAGAGCCCAGGTATCTCGCCATAATAGAAAGCTCTGAAATGCAAGACTCGAAGATGACCCTCTTACCATATTCCTTGAAACACTTACGTTAAGTACACTTATCATTAACTCTTAACATTATAATTATACCCGAACTTAGAGTTTTTATGAAAAAATTTGGAAATAACAGTTACCATGAATTACACATTAATTTCAAAAAGAGCATAAACATGTCTGGAGTACATTAAATCACAATCCTTTTACATTAGAGAGACTTTTCACTACTTACATTACACAGTTCAAAACAAATTTGATGTTTTTGTCATTGACACAAGTGCATAAAACTTTACTAGAAATGAAAATGATGGTACCAAAACCTGTACATTTGACATCATAACCTCCTACAATGTAAGCTTCTGAAACATTAGAAATATTTGATTTAAATAAGATTATTTATACTAAATTCTACAATCTGATAAATTATTACAAACTTGAAAGAATTTGAGGCTTTTGAGCAAATTAATAATGGCAAAACACATAAATTTTTCATGACTTTAGCTGTCAGGATAAAACCTGCACTGACAAGACACCTGAATCAAGAAGCAGACTAAAGTCAAACATATTAACCAATACTGGCCATCAGCCTTTGACCAGTACAATATATTCAAGCTAATATATTGTGCTACAGCTCTCAAGACACCAGTGAAAGAATGAACAAGTTCTGTACATGAGGAATAAAATAACAGTCTAAAAGAACAAGTGGTTACTCTAGTTAAGATCAGGATCTACCTCATGAACCCTTCAGCCCTTTTTATGGCGAGGAATAAAATGGCAAATGCTGATGCTCGAAGAGGAGGGGGGCAGTGGGAGACACATCAGCCATATGAGGCGAAGGTCTTAGTTTTTTTAATAACATTTCCAAATTTGGGATGAGGAAGGATCAAGGATGTGGAGTGGGAGATCTGAAATTGGAGGTGAGCATCATGTTAAAATAAAAGAGAACATCTTCCTAAATAAAACTTATTAGAAAATGTATAAAATCTCCCATTACTTTTAACAATTAGCATTTTATTCAAGGTATATTCATGTAGCCCCAAGCAAATAAAAGGATAGAGAGAGAGAGAGAGAGAGAGAGAGAGAGAGAGAGAGAGAGAGAGAGAGAGAGAGAGATTCTACTGGAAAACTGATCATTTAAAGAAACCAATTTATTTATTTATTTATTTATTTATTTATTTATTTATTTATTTAGAGAGAGAGAGAGAGAGAGAGAGAGAGAGAGAGAGAGAGAGAGAGAGAGAGAGAGAGAGAGAGAGAGAGAGAGAGAGAGAGTATGGGTGTTAAAGCAATACGAAACATCAAAGGGAGGATGGGTAATAAGATAAAATTTGACTAATATTTAAGAATTATTCAAATATTAAACAATAAAAAATACACGATACCATTCTATTCTCTATCTTTAGCATATAAATCAAATGAACTATGTTTGTTTTCATCGTTAGAAAACAGAATTGTAAAGGGGAATACATTAATTTCAAAAGCAAAAGTTAATTATTGTACAATGATTTCCTTAGCATTAGACAATGAATTTACAGAATATTATGCTTTTAATATTATCTTATTTAATAAACAAAAGGGGACACAGCAAATCTCTAGCTAGGTTTATGTTTTGGCAGACAGCTTAGGAAGAAAAACTTAAGTGCCACATGTGAAAAATATACCTTGAATTCCATTGATGCAGAAGTTCTCTTTTAAATATCCCCACAAAAATTAAAGCAAAATTATTAAAAATATATATAAATCTTAAACTCGCCAATTACAAATATTTTGTCACAGAGGAATCCCAAATAATTCTGGAACCTAACGATTGGTAAGGAAACTGGAACTCTTGAAAACAAGAGTGATTGAAAAAAAGGAAACAAGGAATTGCTCAAATAGAAACAAAACAGCTCCTAGACTAAGGTGTTTAGTGGATAATTCCATACACAAAGGATTACTCAAATAATTACGTAGGCAATATAGTGTTCTGCATAACTAAGAGATTACTTCATTATACAATGAGTGCCTAAGCCAACCCAATAAGTGTTCTAAATAACACTAAAGACAGAAGTATCCAGAATAATATCCAACACCAAGAAGGGTCATGAGTAACTGAATGGACAAAGGAATAAGGTCAAAATAACTCCATAGACAAAATATTCTGCAAACGAGGGAATACTCCAACGGGTAGATCAAATAAGTGCCCAGATAGCTTAATGAATTAACAAACTCCTCAAATGACTCCATACATAAAGGATTCCAAGATTACGACATAGACTTATGAGTATTCACAATCCGTGACTAAGTTGTTCCTCTAATAACTCCAGACTAAGGAGTGCTACGAAAGAAGTTTTAATCAAATCAAAACTAAGGAGTATAATCCAGAAAGCTTGGTAAATCAAGACATTATCCAATAGCCAATTTTTGCCCAAAAGAAAATTCATAAAGCAAGGGAACTCTAAGACTTTTTCAAAGAGCAAGTGCCCAAAAAAACCTGATTACTAAAGAAAGCCCCTTTTAATCCAAAGGTGACCAAAATTATATCTTTAACACAGAGTTATCCGAAAAAAGTCTGTAAACAAGGATTGCTCACAAACAACTCTATGAAGCAAGGAATGCCAAACGTAACTTAACAGACTCGAGAAGTAACACATACAACATCAGAATTCACTCTACGGAGATACTTTAAACCAAGCTGTATCACACCCTCACAAAAAAACAAGTCAAGGATATATCTAAAATCTCTTGAACATAAACTGGCCCTTTCAAAACTGTCAGGTAAAACCAAACTGGCCCTTTCAAAACTGGCAGGTAAAACCAAACTGGCCCTTTCAAAACTGGCAGGTAAAACCAAACTGGCCCTTTCAAAACTGGCAGGTAAAACCAAACTGGCCCTTTCAAAACTGGCTGGTAAAACAAAACTGGCCCTTTAGAAACTGGCAGGTAAAACCAAACTGGCCCTTTCAAAACTGGCAGGTAAAACCAAACTTGCCCTTTCAAAACTGTCAGGTAAAACCAAACTTGCCCTTTCAAAACTGTCAGGTAAAGTGGCCCAAAAATTTCCTTAGGGCAATCATAATCCTGAAACTTAGAAAAGCTTTGTAAAACTTTGCCAACTCAAGTATGAAGGAAAATATTTCAAATTGATATGGGAAGATCATAACTGTTTACATAACTTTGTTATAAATGTTTACAACTAATAATAAGAATCCCAAAGAAGAAAATCATACATATACTGGTGTACTTAAAGGTTTAAAGGCCACTCATGAATGGCAGGGGAAAGGGACAGTGACATTACCCTATTGAGCTGGACAATGCCCTAGAGACTGACCATATACATATAATCAGTGCCCAAGCCCCCTCTCCACCCAAGCAAGGACCAAGGAGGGCCAGGCAATAGCTGCTGATGACTCAGCAGATAGACCTAAAGGCTCTCCCAAACAAACAACCCACCCCTTTAGCTAATAAGGATGGTAAGGTTGCAGCAACCAAAGAAACATAAGAGTTTGAGTGGGACTCGAACCCCAGTCTGGCATTCACCAGTCAGGGACGTTACCACATCGGCCACCATGTGGAAACAAACATGAGAAATTATTACTATTATTAACAACTAGTTATTGGTTTCTACAGATCTTTTTAAAACATTTAATTCTCTGGATAACTAGAAATATTCTAAATTCAAATTCTATTTCAATGCTTTCCTTCAGTAACCACCAGAGCAAAATAATTTTAGCTATTTCTTAAAAAGGATACAAACAAGAATCCTTCAGAAAACCTGAGATGTAAAGGAAACTAAGGTATGCAATCATCATCACATCTATGAATGAGATCCATATTTTCTATATAAAAAAACACAATAAACCTATCATGAAAAGGGAAATAAACTTTTAGGTTTCAGAGCTTCATTAGGAATAAACTTTCAAGCTACATAGTCTTTGAACTGCGTGGAAAGCCGCAACTCCTTAAAAACCCTAAAGTCTCCAAATCATCAAACCATCGATAATTAGCCAATGATAAAACGTCAGCTTTCCCCAAGATCCCTGAAAAGAGACTACAAAACTTTTATTAAAAGTCTTTATGTTCTCCGAGATAATAACTCAATGGACAGAACCTTCATCTATAATCAGTTACTAACAACATAAACTTGGTAGCTTAAGCAAAGTATACCATTGTCCGTTCAAATCAGTCAATTAACAAAAGGTAAGAATTACGATCTAACCAAATATATCATGTGCAATTCTCCAGATTATTCAACATCATGAGCAGGTTTCAAATGAAAAAAGCCACAAAAATGGAAGTAAATCACTGCAGCTGAAACTTGGTTATTAACAGAAAATGCATCATCCAAGAAGTGAACTTAGAAAAAGCAAGACAATCGTCTCATAGGTGCAAATGATGTGTTCTAATTAAAGGCAAAGCTGAATGGCCAACAAATAGTCAAAGAATAGGAATGCCAATGGAAAGTAGATACAAAACATTGCAATGACAAGCACAAACACAGGGTCAAAATCCCAGAATTGTCAAACAAATACAGTACTCACAGAACAGGAAGGCCTAATGGAAAGTAAGGACAGAAACAACGGATTTTGAGCGAAGCGAAAAATCTATTTTTGGGTGAGATGGCCATGTCGTCCTGATGGAAGTTCCTATAGGGTAGCTTCCTTGGGTATATTATAACTACGGCGATATTCCCAGAGAATTTACCTTAAGGTACCCAGAATTCTAACTCCTGGAGCGAATATCCCTAATAAAAGAACCAGGGATATCGCGAAATATCAGAGGACGTATTCTTGACACGCCACATGGCAATCTGCACCCCGAACAGAGATAACACTTCGAAGGGGTCAATTGGCAAGAAAACGAAAACGAGAAAGAAAAAGGAGAGCCGCTCGCAAGGTATCTCTCCTCTCACGTTTCGTAAGCGTGCATTGCGCCGCTCACGGCGCCATCTGTATTCCTTGTAGCGATACACGAGGTGCTACAGATACTGTATGTAGGGAGGGGACCTACAGCCCTTTAAAAGAAAGGGAAGGGCGGGTCCATCAGGACGACATGGCCATCTCACCCAAAAATAGATTTTTCGCTTCGCTCAAAATCCGTTTTTTGGGCTCAAGCCATGTCGTCCTGATGGAAGTATACCAGAGCATTACTGTATCTGTGGATTCTCAAAACGTGCCGTACTCCCCGGAGGTATTTCCCCGCCAACTAGACCTAGAGACCTAAGATATTACCGTCATACATCTTTTCAACTAACCATAAACCATGTTAGTGCTTCCTGCCCCCTACAGGGAAGAGTCCTACTAGACTCTGGAAAAGTCACGAAGAGTACATATACCTATGTATGAATAACAGACAAGCCAATATAGTGGTCTCACCCTATATCATGTAAAGCATAGTTTGTAAAGAACCACTGCGTCAATATGAAATATCGACCAGTTCTCCGTTCAATACTGTATTGGACAAAGGTTTATATCCGAGTAGGAGGAAACTTGCATATCCGCCACCGTCCCCTTAGGGCATGGAGTCCTCCCACCAAGGGAAAGCATAAACCAATGCAAAAATGCTTGCATAAAGGAACAATCTATTAGAATTATCCCAGATAAATATACATAGTATGTAATGCTAAATTATTACCAATAAATTGACACAGGTGAAGGAGACGCAAGGTTCACAAGAACTAGTTTATTGACAAACAATAAATAAAACAGGTTAACAACAATTATATATATATAAGAGGAGGATAACCAAAAAATAAGCATAAGCATGATAGTAAACAGAAACTTGTTTATCTGAAAGAAAAACATTAGCGCCACTTTTAACATACCGAGGTATCAAAATTGTAAAAGTCTGTATTACTAATCAGTGACATTAGCGTTGGAAACGCTCGGCACACATGTCTGCACTTATGGTAGGTTCACCTTTGAAAGTGGAACAGTCAACGTGGGCAACCCCGTGCCCTCACACTTAGTTTGTAGAACAGTTTGTAACTACACACTCACCCCGGAATTAATCGTCCCAATTAAATCCACTGTTCCTCGCAGAGTTAAACAGCAGGGTTAACGACACAACCCACTGCTACCACAGACCTCTTTAGTTGCTCCACTTGCTTCGCATAGTGACGAAAGAACACTCTGGAAGACTTCCAGCCAGTGTATGAACGAAGATGTTCAAAATCCATACAATTAAAAGAAATTTAAGGATGAGGCAACTTTCCTCGGATCGTGACCTGCGGGTGTACTGTCAGGATCCGCTCTGCGAATAAAATATGTGATTTTCGCCCTGAGTTGATTCAGTGATAAATTTGAGCCTGATGTTTCTCCCCTGAATAGTTGACCACCCCTGAAGTCTGAAGTTCTACGAAGATAGACCTTTAGGCATTCTACTGGACATAGAGATGCATCTTCTTTCAGAGGGCAGATTCTCCAGGGACCCCACCTGTTGGTGGCTAACTCGTTCTTGGCGAGAAACGTAGGATCCGGAAACAGGTTCAGTTCTCCCCCATCCAAGAACTGAACACGACCCTCCTCTCTCGAGAGGGCTACAATTTCACTAACCCTGGCCCCGGACGCGAGTGCAAATAGGAAAATAACTTTTTGGGTCAAATCCTTTAACGCACACTCCTCATTGTTCAACAGTGAAGCGAAATGAAGAACTTTATCTAAAGACCATGAAATGGGCTTTGGAGGTGCTGAAGGTCTGAGCCTAGCACAGGCTTTCGGAATTTTATTAAAAATCTCGTTAGCGAGGTCGACCTGGAAGGCATATAAAATGGGTCTTGTCAAAGCAGATTTACACGTTGAAATCGTGTTAGCTGCTAACCCTTGACCATGGAGGTGGATGAAGAAAGATAAGCAGAAGTCCGTTGAGATCTCTTGCGGATTCTTCGCCTTGACAAAGGCCACCCATTTTCTCCAAGATGACTCATATTGCCTTCTAGTAGATTTGCACTTATATTCCTCTAGGAAGTCTATGCTGTCTTTCGAAATCCCGAAACGCTTTCTCACCGCTAGGGAGAGAAAATCATGAGCTGCAGGGTCCGGGTTTTCTGTAATGAAGCGCAGACAGTCGACTTCTGGACTCGCTGGGTCAGAACTGGATCTGGTAACGGTAGAAACTTCAGCCGTAGTTCCAATGCCAGAGGGAACCACACGCTGTTCGGCCACTTGTGAGCCACTATTGCCGCTACTCCCTTGAAGGATCTCAGTTTGTTGAGGACCCTCAACAGAAGGTTGTGAGGAGGGAACAGATAAATCCTGGACCATCTGTTCCAGTCGAGGGACATCGCGTCCACTGCTTCCGCCAAGGGGTCCTCGTACGGGGACACGTAAAGGGGTAACTTCTTGTTGTCTTTCGTCGCAAAGAGGTCTATCTGCAGTTCTGGGACTTGACTCAAGATGAAGGAGAATGATCCTGCGTCTAGGGACCATTCCGACTCTATCGGTGTGAACCTGGATAGAGCGTCCGCTATCACATTGCGGACTCCTTGAAGGTGAACTGCCGACAGGTACCACTTCTTCTTTTCCGCCAGACGAAAGATGGCCAACATCACCTGGTTGAGTGGTGGTGATCTCAATCCTTGTCGATTCAAGCATCTCACAATCACCTCGCTGTCCAGCACCAACCTTATGTGGATCGAGCGACGCGGGGAGACTTTCTTCAAGGTAAGGAGTACTGCCATAGCTTCCAGAAAGTTTATGTGAAATGTCTTGAAAAGATTGGACCAAGTTCCTTGGGCCTTCTTCCGATGAGAATGACCTCCCCACCCCTCCTTCGAGGCGTCTGTGTGAATAGTCAACGAGGGGGGAGGTGACTGAAGAAGTACCGACTTCTTTAGTTGCCTGGCTTGGGACCAAGGCCTGAGAAGAGTACGTAGACGAAGCGGAACTGGTCTTCTCAGATCTCTTCGCGCGTTTGATGCATAACTTTTCCAAACTCCGGTTGCATCCTTTAGCTGTGCTCTTAGCACCGGGTCTGTTACCGAAGCAAACTGGAGAGAACCCAGCACTCTCTCCTGTTCGCGTCTTGATATCCTTTCGGAATCCAGAAGTCTCTTGACAGAACCAGCTATCTCCTTCCTCTTCTTCGCCGGGATGGAGAATCGGTGTGACACTAGGTCCCAGTGGATTCCCAACCACTGGAACTTTTGAGATGGAGAAAGTCGAGACTTTTTTCTGTTGATCTTGAAGCCTAGATACTCTAGGAACTGGATCACCTGCAGGGAAGCTTGCAAACATTCTGTCTTGGATGCTGCCCACACCAGCCAGTCGTCCAGGTAGGCTACCACCTGGATTCCCTTTAGGCGTAATTGTTTGAGAGCTACGCTCGCAAGCTTCGTGAAGATCCTTGGGGCTATGTTTAGCCCGAATGGCATGGCTCTGAAGGCGTAGAGTCTTCGATGTAGCTTGAACCCTAGGTAGGGGGAGAGTTGGCGATTGATTGGAACGTGCCAATATGTGTCTGACAAATCTATGGAGACAGTAAATGCCCTCTTGGGCAGTAAGGTCCTTATGTGTTGCAGTGTTAGCATCTTGAACTTTCCGTTCACTATGAACTTGAGTGGCGACAAGTCCAGAATGACTCTGAGTTTTTCTGAGTCCTTCTTGGGAACACAAAACAGCCTCCCTTGGAATTTGATGGACTTTACCCTTCGGATCACTTTTTTCTCCAACAGTTCTTGAATGTACTCCTCCAGAACGGGGGTGGAGTGTTGGAAAAATCGAGGGCACGGGGGTGGAGTGCTGTACCAGCTCCAACCCAGTCCATTCTTGAGTAGGCTGTGGGCCCAGGGATCGAAGGTCCACCGATCCCGAAAATTCTGAAGTCTCCCTCTTACCGGTATCATCTCACTTCGACTGCTGTCCTGAGGTCTTGCCTCCTTGACCGCGACCACCCCTGAATCCCCTCCCCCTTGAGGGGCGTCTAGACGAGCCTCTGGCTGCTCCTCTAGGCTTTGCTCGAAAGGTAGTTGACTGCCCTTCGAACGTTGGGTTAAATGCCGGAGACTGCGTCGACACGGCTTGGGGTACCCACTGGAATGTGGTCGGGGTTTGTGCCACCATCTGGGGCACTGAAGGCATAGGCAATTGCTGTTGCTGCTGCTGTCTGAAAGGCTTGGCTGACCGAGAGGGTAGCCTAGTCTTCTTAGTCTTCCTCTTTGGTTGGGGACCCTCATCCGGGGAAGACTTTCTCTTGAGAGATAGGCCCCACTTCTGGAGAAGGTTTCTATTCTCCGTGGCAGCCTTATCTACAACCTCCTTGACCGCTTCGCTAGGGAAGAGGTCTTTGCCCCAAATGTTGGAGGAGATTAGTTTCCTTGGCTCGTGCCTCACCGCAGCCGAGGCGAACACGAACTCCCTACAAGCTCTCCTCGCCTTGAAGAAGCTGTAAAGGTCCTTCGTCACTGTGGCCAGATGAGTCTTAGCCACTACCATGAAAATCTCATGAACCTTGGGGTCACTTGCCATTGTCTCAAGAGTGGTTTGAAGAGACATTGAGGCAGCCAGTCTTTCTTTCGTCTTGAGCTCCCTTCGCAAAAGAAAGTCAGACAGCTTGGGGAGGTTCTCACCGAACTGACGTCCGGCAATATCAGCCTCCAGCTTCCCGACTGAGAAGGTAAGATGGACGTCCTTCCAGTCCTTGTGGTCCATGGGTAGGGCCAAAGACAAAGGTTTACACTCCTCCAAGGAGGGGCATGGCTTACCAGCCTCGACTGCCTTTAGCACAGCCGCAAACCCTTTCTGCATAAAGGGGAGGGCTCTGGCAGGAGAGGACACAAAGGAAGGGTGCTTCTTGCTCAAAGCAGGTACCTTTGAGTTTGTGAAGCCCCTCTCTTTCATCGAGCACGATAGCAAAGCTTGAGCCTTAGCATGGTCCATAACTATGACCTCCTTCGGCTCTGTCTCCTCCTTTGAGGCTGGTTCCTTCCTCAGACGGACATAACAGTCCGGATATGACCCCTTGCTGGGCCAGAATTCCACCTCCTCAAGGGGGACTGAGCCCAACTTCTCCGAAATGATGATCTTTCCGGTCGTCATCAGCATGTGCTCAGCATACCTCCAAGGGTTAGCATCTGAGCACAAGGGAAGGTCTTTCACGCTGAGCCTCTTCTGGGGCCCACGTGATGCTGCAAGTCTCCGCATCTCCAGCTCCATTGCTGCCGCCTTCTCATTATTCTCCCTCTGCATCTGTTGGATCATTCCAACGATGGAGGAAAGGGTCTTTCCCAGCTCTTCTGGGAGAGCGGACGATGTTGAGGGAATAGGTTCAGGGGCCTGAACCGGAGTAGCCGACACCTCGTTGGCCTCTTCCTCTTCAATGTCTGGAGCCTGATCTTCATCCTGGTCTTCTGCCAGAAGGTCCTCTTCCAGACGCTCGGACACCTCCGACATCCTGTCGTCCAACTGGATGTCCTGCAGGGCGACCGCGACTTCAGCATCCACAGGGATCTGAACTACCGGTATCTCCACTTGAGGCTGGGGAATCACTGCCTCAGCTGACGCTCTGGGGAAAAGGTAAGCCCTCATCTTCTCACTTGGAAGATAGGGCCCAGAGGTGTTCTTCTGGAAACCCCTTACCCAGGTACGAAGCTTCTCCCTTGCTGCATCCCTTGACTCCGCCGTCCTAGGGGAATCAAAAGCCTCAGCAACCAGGTTTGTGCACACGGTACATACCTGCGGGTCCCAATACTGGAGATCACCTTTGGAGACAGCGCATGCTGCGTGCCTCCTACACAAATCATGTCCGCAGAAGTTCTTGCTGCGGACGTTGCAGAAAACGCTTCCACACTTCGGATGGTCCTCCTGTAAAGAGAAGAAATTTCCATGAGTATCAAGTGAACTACGTATCACTGGATATACATAGCTTTGCATAATTAAACAGAAAGGAAAGACACACACTTGTGTTTCCCGCACAGTCAATTGCTGCAACCTTCCAGATAATAAAATCGTATGGTTAATCTCTCTTAGAGCAACCAATGAAAAATTTCCAGAGGAAACAGGTGTAGCTCACACCTAAAGGATGATTTTAAAATACCGGATAGTAGACAAGAAAGAACTCACTTTCTTTATCTGTAAGGCAACACCAAAGGGCTGTGCAAGATAACACAAAAGTGTTAGAGAACACAGTGTTGTAACAATACTATACTATAGTTTTCTCCCTACAGTATATACTATACTGAAGAATGCTAGTTACAGTATAGAAGGTAATGTGCCGGCCGGCACGCATCTTAACTAGATCTAAAGTATACTACTTAAGAGCTATAAGGCGCCAGAACGCTGGTTCAAATGCATGTGCCGGCCGGCAATGACTGCCGGCCGGCAACTACACAAGGTAGCACCCGGCTGCCGGCCACCACTCGTAGCGACCGGCAGACAATGGCGTGATAATAGCCGGCCGGCAAAGGTATACAACCGATGCCGGCCGGCAGCAAAAGAACCAGAGAACTCCGACTGCCCGACTGCCCGGCTGCCGGCCACTTAGGCCGGCAGCCGGCTAGGGTACAACACTAGAAGAAAACAGAATGGATGCCGGGATAAGAGACTGTACTACCTCATAGCCCGGCAACCCGAAAGAGTGCACATAAGGAAGGGGAGAATATAATTTCAGGCTTCCTGACCAATGCCATCTGGCTCTACAGACAAACATGGATGAGGGACCAAGAGAGGTCCGGGCAGCACTCAAAGCAGAAGACCTTTGCCGGCCGGCAAGGGACTGAGTCAACCCCACATCCTAACCTATGCTAGGTACAGATGTAGAATGACGGACAGTAATGCAATGGCTAGGCCATTACAGAGGAAAGAGGGGGAAAGGGCGAAGAGGGTCCTACCAACCTTGCTTTAGTAATGAATCACCCGGAGACAAGAAAACTCATCTTAGCCTAGGGGAGATCCGAGGAGGGAGGCCAGCAATACTTGCCAACCCCCACGGAACCAAAGCAAGGAAGGTGTTGTTATTCCCAGAAAAAGGATCTTATCATCGACACCGAGAACAGCAACACTGGACTAGTCTGCTAGATCACAAGAAGAAGGAATCATCTCGTACAGAAACCTTCGAAAGTTACCTAAGGAGGCTAAGCCTCCTATGTCTGTGTCAGTCTAGCAAGGGAGTCTCAACCACAAGCCAGACATAAACAGACTCAGACTAAGAACTCTGATGTTCTGCCCCCTCTCTAAAGCCAGACTTACTGGAAACAGGAAGGAACTGAAACACCCTAATATAGTTGTATCTAAAGTCAATTCAGATAAACCACTAGGGTTAAGCCCAAGGCTTAAACAGAGGGAAAGGGATTGCACACCTACTTCGAAGAGAAGAGAGCAACCGGGGAGTGTGAGAAAGTATACTAAGGCCCCATAGACAACTTAGCCTAGGCGCCAAGAGAATCGATTACCTAAATCACCGAAACTCACTCGTATACTATCTTGGAAGAAATCAACATAATCTTAAATGTATAAAACTGCCTAAAGCTTCAATAAAATTTTAAAACACTCGGAAATCTGAATATCATGCAGGAAAGTACTAGGGCCAAATGACTAGGCTACACGGTCTAGCGTAGGCCAGAATCGGCGAATCCTTCGCCAAGACAAACAATACTAAAAGCATCATATAAAGAAATCCTATGTAACGCTAAACAGCTAAAATTATTAAAGCGAAACAGCCGGGAATGTCGCTCTGGCTAACTAAATAACTCATACCTAGCGAGCGACAGCGTCCAGGACGCCTCCGGTAGGCAAAAGCTCTTGTAACAACGATATTACTCTTAATCACTTTTAAAATTACCAAGAGCCTACATTTATACATAAAAGAAATAGTACTCAACTTATCAGAAGCAGAAGAAGTTGGAGAAAGCATAATTAATTGATTAAATCCAAGAATTGCGAGAAACACAGGGAAAAAACACAGAGTTGTTGAGCTACGCAAAAAGGAATACAGATGGCGCCGTGAGCGGCGCAATGCACGCCTACGAAACGGGAGAGGAGAGATACCTTGCGAGCGGCTCTCCTTTTTCTTTCTCGTTTTCGTTTTCTTGCCAATTGACCCCTTCGAAGTGTTAACTCTGTTCGGGGTGCAGATTGCCATGTGGCGTGTCAAGAATACGTCCTCTGATATTTCGCGATATCCCTGGTTCTTTTATTAGGGATATTCGCTCCAGGAGTTAGAATTCTGGGTACCTTAAGGTAAATTCTCTGGGAATATCGCCGTAGTTATAATATACCCAAGGAAGCTACCCTATAGGAACTTCCATCAGGACGACAAGGCTTGAGCCCAAAAAAAACATTATAATGTCCTAAGCTAAAACACAGGGTCAACACCCTGGAATTGTTAAGTAGCTTTCCAATCTATCAGCCTTAGTCCCATATCCACAGGTACCACCAAGAGATACGGTACCATAGAAATACAATAAACAGTAGAAATCACTGTATGAAAAAGATCTTCAACCACTAGGACCTCACCTAATTGAGAAACGGGTTATCAGTTGAACTTTAGGTCACAAAAATATATAGTTCAGATCAAATATCTGGACTTGTGATAATATATCATTTCAAAAACATACATTATACCATATAATCAGAATATCTACTATACATTTTAGTAAAAATCAGAAAAAAATGGACCTAAAGATACCACAATGCTTGTTTGTAAAGAACAAGCCATTTAACATTAGTATTAAAAGTTTTAGTTGAATATTTTTTCTGAGTTACAAAATTAACATAATCAAGTGTTTGTGATACTTCAAATGCTACATAGAAATTATAACTATCAATTATCGGGAGGGGCAAATTCAGGTAGCATAAAAACATTACCTCATATGTGCTTAGACGAATGATTAACATACAAGCATTGTGGTCAAATCAAATTAAAATTAAGTGGCATACAACTGAAAATCATTTAACATTTTTCTATAGTCCTGATAAAACAAGATATCACTATCATTTTATACCTTGTATAAATACAAAAAAATTATTATAAGTAAAATTTTTGATCGATGGCTATACTAATTATTAGTGAGTGAAAGATTTACTATGGAGGCTTCTAGGATATTTAGTATAACACCAGATAGCAAAAAACTGAGATGGTGATCAAAGTTAATGAAGTGGTGATTCAGTGATACTTCTAGTTGCAAATAAATTATAAAAATTCTACATTTTGTTCTTTGTTGAAATTTTCAAATAAAAAAGCTGACAGTAGTGTTTATGATAGTTAAGAATTAATCAGTCTAACGTAAAAAGAAAACTATATTGCACAGAAAAAAAACAGTTTTTAAGAATTATGGAAAAATAGTTTTGCAGTGGAATTCTAACAGCTAACTTTAACAGATTACTCAGGCAATATCAAGGTACTTAAAGCCTCATTGTAAACAGATCTACACAAGAATTTTAAAAATATGTTATTTTCATTAGTAAAATAAATTTTTGAATATACTTACCCGATGATCATGTAGCTGTCAACTCCGTTGCCCGACAGAAATCTACGGTCGGGATACGCCAGCGATCGCTATACAGGTGGGGGTGTACACAACAGCGCCATCTGTGAGTAGGTACTCAAGTACTTCTTGTCAACAAGAACTCAATTTTCTCCTCGGTCCACTGGTTCTCTATGGGGAGGAAGGGCGGGTCCTTAAATTCATGATCATCGGGTAAGTATATTCAAAAATTTATTTTACTAATGAAAATAACATTTTTCAATATTAATCTTACCCGATGATCATGTAGCTGATTCACACCCAGGGTGGTGGGTGGAGACCAGCATACATGTTAACAAAGAAGCTAAGTATCCCGTATTTCATTTTAGCAGTTATTCAAAATAACAAACATAAAATAAATAAGTACCTGGTAAGGAAGTCGACTTGAACTATTACTCTGCCTTTTTTAAGTACGTCTTCCTTACTGAGCCTAGCGGTCCTCTTAGGATGCTGAACGACTCCTAGGTGCTGAAGAATAAAGGGCTGCAACCCATACTAAAGGACCTCATCACAACCTCTAACCTAGGCGCTTCTCAAGAAAGAATTTGACCACCCGCCAAATCAACCAGGATGCGGAAGGCTTCTTAGCCTTCCATACAACCCAAAACCAACAATAAAAAGTATTCAAGAGAAAGATTAAAAAGGTTATGGGATTATGGGAATGTAGTGGCTGAGCCCTCACCTACTACTGCACTCGCTGCTACGAATGGTCCCAGGGTGTAGCAGTTCTCGTAAAGAGACTGGACATCTTTGAGATAGAATGATGCAAACACTGACTTGCTTCTCCAATAGGTTGCATCCATAACACTCTGCAGAGAACGGTTCTGTTTGAAGGCCACTGAAGTAGCGACAGCTCTAACTTCATGTGTCCTTACCTTCAGCAAAGCAAGGTCTTCTTCCTTCAGATGAGAATGTGCTTCTCTAATCAGAAGCCTGATGTAGTAAGAAACTGCGTTCTTAGACATCGGAAGAGAAGGCTTCTTGATAGCACACCATAAAGCTTCTGATTGTCCTCGTAATGGCTTTGACCGTCTTAAATAGTACTTAAGAGCTCTTACTGGGCAAAGTACTCTCTCTAGTTCGTTCCCCACCAAGTTGGACAGGCTTGGGATCTCGAACGACTTAGGCCAAGGACGGGAAGGAAGCTCGTTTTTAGCCAAAAAACCGAGCTGCAAGGAACATGTAGCCGTTTCAGATGTAAAACCTATGTTCCTGCTGAAGGCGTGGATCTCACTGACTCTTTTAGCTGTTGCTAAGCAGACGAGGAAAAGAGTTTTTAATGTGAGGTCCTTAAAAGAGGCTGATTGGAGCGGTTCAAATCTTGATGACATTAGGAACCTTAAAACCACGTCTAGGTTCCAGCCTGGTGTGGACAACCGACGTTCCTTTGAGGTCTCAAAAGACCTAAGGAGGTCCTGTAGATCTTTGTTGGTGGAAAGATCCAAGCCTCTGTGGCGGAAAACCGCTGCCAACATACTCCTGTAACCCTTGATCGTAGGAGCTGAAAGGGATCTTACGTTCCTTAGATGTAACAGGAAGTCAGCAATCTGGGTTACAGTGGTACTGGTTGAGGAAACTGCATTGGCCTTGCACCAGCTTCGGAAGACTTCCCATTTAGACTGATAGACTCTGAGAGTGGATGTCCTCCTTGCTCTGGCAATCGCTCTGGCTGCCTCCTTCGAAAAGCCTCTAGCTCTTGAGAGTCTTTCGATAGTCTGAAGGCAGTCAGACGAAGAGCGTGGAGGTTTGGGTGTACCTTCTTTATGTGAGGTTGACGCAGAAGGTCCACTCTTAGAGGAAGAGTCCTGGGAACGTCCACTAGCCATTGCAGTACCTCGGTGAACCATTCTCTCGCGGGCCAGAGGGGAGCAACCAACGTCAACCGTGTCCCTTCGTGCGAGGCGAACTTCTGAAGTACCCTGTTGACAATCTTGAACGGCGGGAACGCATACAGGTCGAGATGGGACCAATCCAGCAGAAAGGCATCCACGTGAACTGCCGCTGGGTCTGGAATCGGAGAACAATACATCGGGAGCCTCTTGGTCATCGAGGTAGCGAATAGATCTATGGTGGGCTGACCCCACAGGGCCCATAGTCTGCTGCAAACATTCTTGTGAAGGGTCCACTCTGTGGGGATGACCTGACCCTTCCGGCTGAGGCGATCTGCCATGACATTCATATCGCCCTGAATGAACCTCGTTACCAGCGAAAGCTTTCGATCTTTTGACCAAATGAGGAGGTCCCTTGCGATCTCGAACAACTTCCTCGAATGAGTCCCTCCTTGCTTGGAGATGTAAGCCAAGGCTGTGGTGTTGTCGGAGTTCACCTCCACCACCTTGTTTAGCTGGAGGGACTTGAAGTTTATCAAGGCCAGATGAACTGCCAACAACTCCTTGCAATTGATGTGAAGTGTCCTTTGCTCCTGATTCCACGTGCCCGAGCATTCCTGTCCGTCCAGTGTCGCACCCCAGCCCGTGTCCGATGCGTCCGAGAAGAGACGGTGGTCGGGGGTCTGAACAGCTAATGGCAGACCTTCCTTGAGAAGAATGCTGTTCTTCCACCACGTTAGCATAGACCTCATCTCTTCGGAAACAGGCACTGAGACCGCCTCTAGCGTCATGTCCTTTCTCCAGTGAGCAGCTAGATGATACTGAAGGGGGCGGAGGTGGAGTCTCCCTAACTCGATGAACTGGGCCAGCGATGATAGTGTCCCTGTTAGACTCATCCACTGCCTGACCGAACATCGGTTCCTTCTCAGCATGCTCTGGATGCATTCTAGGGCTTGATTGATCCTTGGGGCCGACGGAAAAGCCCGAAAAGCTCGACTCTGAATCTCCATACCAAGATAGACAATGGTCTGGGATGGGACGAGCTGGGACTTCTCTATATTGACCAGGAGGCCCAATTCCTTGGTCAGATCCATAGCCCATCTGAGATTCTCCAGACAGCGACGACTTGTGGGAGCTCTTAAAAGCCAGTCGTCCAAATAAAGGGAGGCTCTGATGTCTGCCAAGTGAAGGAATTTGGCAATATTCCTCATCAGTCTGGTAAACACAAGAGGTGCCGTGCTTAGGCCAAAGCACAGGGCTTGGAACTGGTACACAACCTTTCCAAAGACGAACCTTAAGAAAGGTTGGGAGTCTGGATGGATGGGGACGTGAAAGTACGCGTCTTTCAGGTCTAACGAGACCATCCAGTCCTCCTGCCTGACCGCTGCTAGGACCGACTTCGTCGTCTCCATCGTGAACGTCTGCTTGGTGACAAAAGCATTGAGAGCACTGACGTCCAGCACCGGTCTCCAACCTCCTGTCTTCTTCGCTACCAGGAAGAGACGGTTGTAGAAGCCCGGGGATTGATGATCCCGGACTATGACCACCGCTTCCTTTTGTAGCAAGAGCGACACCTCTTGTTGCAACGCTAGCCTCTTGTCCTTCTCCTTGTAGTTGGGAGAGAGGTTGATGGGAGATGTAGCTAGAGGGGGACTGCGGCAGAACGGAATTCTGTACCCCTCTCTTAGCCACTTCACAGACTGAGCGTCTGCACCTCTGCTCTCCCAAGCTTGCCAGAAGGTCTTGAGTCTGGCTCCCACTGCTGTCTGGAGAGTAAGGCAGTCAGAACTTGCCTTTTGCGGACTTGGAACCCTTCTTGGATTTGCCACGGTGACTGTCGGCACGGGTACCTCCTCTGCTGGAGGTTCTGCCACGAAAGGGCGGGATGAACCTAGTAGCAGGAGTGTCTACTGCTGCAGGGCGGAAGGGTCTAGGCACGGAAGGTAAGGTTTTAGCCTTACGTGCGGAAGATGCCATAAGATCATGGGTATCCTTCTGGATAAGGGAGGCAGCCATCCCCTTAATCAGCTCCTCCGGAAACAGACACTTGGAGAGAGGAGCAAACAACAACTCTGACTTCTGGCAAGGAGTGATACCAGCCGATAAGAAGGAGCAAAGATGTTCTCTCTTCTTAAGCACTCCCGAGACGTACGAAGCCGCAAGCTCACCAGACCCATCCCGAATGGCTTTGTCCATGCTAGACATGATCAGCATGGCAGAGTCCTTATCCGAAGGGGAAGTCTTTCTGCTTAACGCTCCCAAACACCAATCGAGAAAGTTGAAGATCTCGAAGGCACGAAAGACTCCCTTCAACAGATGATCCATGTCTGAAAAGGACCAGCAGATCTTCGAACGTCTCATAGCCAGCCTGCGGGGAGAGTCAACCAGACTTGAGAAGTCGCCCTGGGCAGAGGCAGGAACTCCCAAGCCGGGTTCCTCTCCCGTGGCATACCAGACGCTCGACTTGGAAGCAAGCTTGGTAGGAGGAAAGATGAAAGCAGTCTTTCCCAGTTGCTTCTTGGACTGCAACCACTCTCCCATAACCCTCAAAGCTCTCTTGGATGAGCGTGCGAGAACAAGCTTGGTGAAGGCAGGAGCAGCAGACTGCATGCCCAGAGCAAACTCGGAGGGAGGAGAGCGAGGGGTTGCAGACACAAACTGTTCAGGATACAAGTCCCTGAACAAGGCAAGGCCTTTACGAAAGTCTAAGGAGGGAGGCGTAGACTTGGGCCCTTCAAGGTCGGAGTGCGGATCATCCAAATGTGCAGCTTCGTCATCTGATACTCCATCATCCGAAAGCTGAGTAGGAAGTGGCAAAGGCAGAGCAGAAAGCTGAACGGCTGAATCCGGCAGTACGGGTGCATGCGTAACTGCTGCGGATCCAACATCATGCCGCTGCTGGTCAGTCTGCGAGCTGGCAACAACAAAAGCAGAGTGCTGGTGCGTGGGAGGGGTTGCGGTGGGTTGCGGAGCATGCTGTATGGTATGCGGAGCATGCTGTATGGTATGCGGAGCATGCCGCATGGGTTGCGGAGCATGCCGCATAGTGTCAGAACCCGGCAGCTCTACAGCACCTTCCCACTGCTGATGCGGTAGCTCACGCATGTCAACGGATGGTGCGACAAGAACATGCGTCTGGCAGAGTGAACTGCGTATCGGTGGTGGAGCTCTCACAGGTGGAGTGTGGGAGCAGGCAGCCGCAGTATCTGCTGAGCGCACAACCTCGGCGGGTTGTAGGTTAACAGGTGCAGTGTCAACCTTCTCAGCATGATACTCCTGCATGAATGCCGCAAGCTGAGACTGCATAGTCTGCAGCATGGACCACTTAGGGTCTACCGTGGTTGGAGCAGCAACAGACGGAGCAGTAGCCTGTTGTGGAACCACTCTACCTCTCTTGGGAGGTGTGCAGTCATCGGAAGACTGCGGCGAGTCCGAACTGACCCAGTGGCTACACCTGGGCCGTTGGACTCGCTCGGAAGGGACCTTACGTTTGAGAGGTCGTGAAACCTTGGTCCATCGTTTCCTCCTGGAAACTTCTTCCACAGACGAGGAATGTAAGGGCTCATTCGTCTGTTTGTGGATGGGACGATCTTTGACAGATACGTCCGCAACCACTGAGGATACATCCGTGCGCTGATCAAGGCCTGCCGAACCCTTTGGTCCTTCGACATTGCTTCTCCCCTGGGCTTGGGAGCTTGCAAGAGGTCCCGGACTGGGAGGACGACTGGCACGCACAGATGTACCCTCATGCGCAACACTGACACTGACACTTTTCACATCACTAGCACTGATAACACTTCCCACTGCACTTTTCGCTTTCAGCTCTTTGACATCTGCCAAAAGCTGATTACGGTCATTAGCCAATGACTCCACTCTGTCACCGAGAGCCTGAATGGCACGCATCATATCCGCCATGGATGGTTGAGCACTAGTAGCAGGTTCGGGAGTCACCACTACAGGGGAAGGAAAAGGTAGAGGGGCATGGGGAGAGGAAAAATCAACAGAGCGAGAAGAACTCCTCCTGATTCTCTCCTTCTCTAACCTACGTGCATTTTTAAGGAATTCGTTAAAATCGAATTCCGAAAGCCCAGCGCATTCCCCACATCGATCTTCCAATTGACAGGATTTACCCCTACAATTGGAACAAACGGTGTGAGGATCTATAGAGGCCTTCGGAAGACGCCTAGCACAAGCCCTAACGCTACACTGCCTGTACTTAGGGACTTGAGAATGGTCAGACATCTTGAATTGTAGAAGTAGTCAAGGGGGAATTCCAAAATCTAGCAAAGTTCGTTAACAATTAATCCAAATTAATTCCAAAAGCTTGCTAAGCTAATGATAAAGCTTCCTGAATAGCGAAGGCTAAACTCTAGAGAGAATACATCACCAAATCGTGAACAACAACTCCAGAATCAACAGCGTATCCAAGTAGGTCTTGCCGGCGGCACGACAGAGGAAAAATTGAGTTCTTGTTGACAAGAAGTACTTGAGTACCTACTCACAGATGGCGCTGTTGTGTACACCCCCACCTGTATAGCGATCGCTGGCGTATCCCGACCGTAGATTTCTGTCGGGCAACGGAGTTGACAGCTACATGATCATCGGGTAAGATTAATATTGAAAAGACTAATTTTCCCCACACTTGAAACTATGGCTGGCATATTTTTTTCACACTTGCACAGAAGAACAGAAGTTTTCTTATGATTAATGGACATCTGCCCTTCATCAATGGTTAATCTCAAGCGACTAAATGTTATCCTGAAAATAAAAGCCATTATGAATAACTCCTCTTAAAATTTAGGATAAAATAGGCACACTCAAACATATAATAAAATATCATACAAAAACTATTATATGAAATTATATAAAAAAAAAAAATTTTGTTTTTCTAACGTTTTTCATGAAATCCAATAGAAACAACCACACATGCCTTCAATAGATTAAGTTTATAAAAATGTTTTAACATGTAATCTAAATGAATAATTTAGATTTTATATAAACAAGTTGATTCCTTAGTTTGCTAATAAATAGTGTTCTGAGATGGAAAGTAGCTTTAATTATTGGAAATTAGATTATTATTTGGTATGCACATAATTGTTTAGAAATTATAAGTAACGTCTCAAGTACTTGAAGGAGCATCATTTAAAATATTAGAAAATTTAAGACTTTTCAATATGAAGGTAATTAATTTATTAATATCAATTAGTTCATTATATTATTATTTTATTTTCAAACTAATTAATATGAATTAGTAAAATGTTCAACTTACAAAAGATCTAAGTTACACAAATGTTAAATTTCAATATTCTACTGATTTGTTAACACAACTGCTATGTACATACATACATATACCAAGGCACTTCTCCCAATTTTGGGAGGTAGCCGACATCAACAAATGAAACAAAAACAAAAAAGGGGACCTCTACTCTCTACGTTCCTCCCAGCCTAACAAGGGACTCAACCGAGTTCAGCTGGTACTGCTAGGGTGCCACAGACCACCCTCCCCCGTTATCCACCACAGATGAAGCTTCATAATGCTGAATCCCCTACTGCTGCTACCTCCGCGGTCATCTAAGGCATCGGAGGAAGCAGCAGGGCCTACCGGAACTGCACCACAATCGCTCGTCATTCATTCCTATTTCTAGCACGCTCTCTTGCCTCTCTCACATCTATCCTCCTATCACCCAGAGCTTCCTTCACTCCATCCATCCACCCAACCCTTGGCCTTCCTCTTGTACTTCTCCCATCAACTCTTGCATTCATCACCTTCTTTAGCAGACAGCCATTTTCCATTCTCTCAACATGGCCAAACCACCTCAACACATTCATATCCACTCTAGCTGCTAACTCATTTCTTACACCCGTTCTCACTCTCACCACTTCGTTCCTAACCCTATCTACTCGAGATTCACCAGCCATACTCCTTAGACACTTCATCTCAAACACATTCAATTTCTGTCTCTCCATCACTTTCATTCCCCACAACTCTGATCCATACATCACAGTTGGTACAATCACTTTCTCATATAGAACTCTCTTAACATTCATGCCCAACCCTCTATTTCTTACTACTCCCTTAACTGCCCCCAACACTTTGCAACCTTCATTCACTCTCTGACGTACATCTGCTTCCACTCAACCATTTGCTGCAACAACAGACCCCAAGTACTTAAACTGATCCTCCTCCTCAAGTAACTCTCCATTCAACATGACATTCAACCTTGCACCACCTTCCCTTCTCGTACATCTTATAACCTTGCTCTTACCCACATTAACTCTCAACTTCCTTCTCTCACAAACTCTTCTAAATTCTGTCACTAATCGGCCAAGCTTCTCTTCTGTGTCTGCAACCAGTACAGTATCATCCGCAAACAACAACTGATTTACCTCCCATTCATGGTCATTCTCGTCTACCAGTTTTAATCCTCGTCCAAGCACTCGAGCATTCACCTCTCTCACCACTCCATCAACATACAAGTTAAACAACCACGGCGACATCACACATCCCTGTCTCAGCCCCACTCTCACCGGAAACCAACCACTCACTTCATTTCCTATCCTAACACATGCTTTACTACCTTTGTAGAAACTTTTCACTGCTTGCAACAACCTTCCACCAACTCCATATAACCTCATCACATTCCACATTGCTTCCCTATCAACTCTATCATACGCTTTCTCCAGATCCATAACCGCAACATACACCTCCTTACCTTTTGCTAAATATTTCTCGCATATCTGCCTTACTGTAAAAATCTGATTCATACAACCCCTACCTCTTCTAAAACCACCCTGTACTTCTAAGATTGCATTCTCTGTTTTATCCTTGATCCTATTAATCATTACTCTATCATACACTTTTCCAACTACGCTTAACAAACTAATACCTCTTGAATTACAACACTCATGCACATTTCCCTTACCCTTATATAGTGGTACAATACATGCACAAACCCAATCTACTGGTACCATTGACAACAAAAAACACATATTAAACAATCTCACCAACCATTCAAGTACAGTCACACCCCCTTCCTTCAACATCTCAGCTCTCACACCATCCATACCAGACGCTTTTCCTACTCTCGTTTCATCTAGTGCTCTCCTCACTTCATCTATTGTAATCTCTCTCTCATTCTCATCTCCCATCACTGGCACCTCAACACCTGCAACAGCAATTATATCTGCCTCCCTATTATCCTCAACATTCAGTAAACTTTCAAAATATTCCGCCCACCTTTTCCTTGCCTCCTCTCCTTTTATCAACCTTCCATTTCCATCTTTCACTGTCTCTTCAATTCTTGAGCCAGCCTTCCTTACTCTCTTCACTTCTTTCCAAAACTACTTCTTATTCTCTTCATATGAATGACCCAATCCCTGACCCCACCTCAGGTCAGCTGCCCTCTTTGCCTCACGTACCTTGCACTTTACTTCCACATTTTTCTTTTTATATTTTTCATACTTCTCTATACTATTACTCTGCAGCCATTCTTCAAAAGCCCTCTTTTTCTCTTCCACTTTTACCTTCACTCCTTCATTCCACCATTCACTGCCCTTCCTCATGCTGCCTCCAGCAACCTTCTTGCCCCACACATCACTTGCAATCCCAACAAAATTTTCTTTTACTAATTTCCACTCCTCCTCTAAATTGCCAGTTTCTCTTACTTTCACTTTGTCATATGTCATTTTCAACCTTTCCTGATATTTACTTTTTACCCCCGGTTTTATTAGCTCTTCAACCCTCACTAGCTCCCTTTTACATCCACCTACTCTATTCCCCCACTCTTTTGCAACAACTAATTTTCCTTCCACCAAAAAATGATCAGACATACCGTTAGCCATACCCCTAAACACGTGCACGTCTTTCAATCTTCCAAACATTCTTTTAGTTATCAACACATAATCCATTAATGCCCTTTCTACTACTCTTCCATTTGCCACTCTTACCCATGTATATTTATTTTTATCTTTCTTTTTGAAAAAGCTATTACTTATCACCATATCTTGCTCAACACACATATCTACCAGTCTCTCACCACTCTCATTTTCACCTGGTACGCCATACTTCCCAATGACACCTTCTACCTCTCCAGCGCCCACTCTAGCATTTAAATCACCCATGACAATTACATAATTCCTTCTACCCAGTCCTTCTACACACCTAGTTAATTCATTCCAGAACTCATTCCGCTCTTCTTCACTTTTCTCACTACCTGGCCCATACGCACTGACAAATGCCCAACATTCCCTACCCAACCTAACCCTTACCCACATTAACCTAGATGATATCTCCTTCCATTCCACTACTTTACCTGTCATCCATTCACTCAGCAATAAAGCCACACCCTCTCGCTCTTCCCCTTTCAATCCCAGACACTCTACCAGATATTTCACCAAACATCACTTCACCCTTTCCTTTTATCTTCGTCTCACACAAGGCCAATACATCCATCCTTCTATTCCTAAACATACTTCCAATTTCACATCTTTTACTCTCTCTCGTACTACATCCACGCACATTCAAACACCCCAAAACTAGAGTGCGGGGAGCAGTCACTCTCCCCCCAGCTCCATCTCTTTGTCGATGTCTCACAGGATGTAGATACAGGAGAGGGGGTTCCCAGCCCCCTCGTCCCGTCCCTTTTAGTCACCTCTTTCGACACGCAGGGATAACGTTGGCGCTATTCTAATGGTTTTTTTATGCCCCCCCCCCCCCCCCCGGCTATGTACATAATAAAATATTTCAAATTTCAAAACTCCTAATTACTTGCAAGATTTTTTTTACAAGGTAGATCTCATTTATGCATTTCAAATTACAGTATAAGAAAAGAAACCTTGAATAAATATATGTCTTATATAGAATGGTTGTTCACTTCTACTATCAAAATTTTAAGAGAAACTTGTCAACAAATCTTACTTGCCTTACTTCGTATATATAAAAGATAGTTGAATTACTGAAACATGAAATATGACACCTTTATCATATACCCTTTAAAAAAAAATTTCAATTATCACACACACAATAATGAGTGCATTTCTTAGTTTATAAAAATTATCCTCTTTTGGCAAATACAGTATTATCGTTTTCCAACTTCACTATTCCTAAACATAGTTTGTCTTTCAGCACTCGACAAGATATTTTCAGAGATTACCACGTAATTCTATAGGTGATATTATAGTTATGCTTATAAATAAATCTTCTAAGGAATCCTCAAAGTTCAAACATACCTTTAAAACACAGATTAAATGAAAATATAGAAATTTTACCATTAAGGATGATTCTATTCTAAGTAACCCCTTATGTTTATTCTATGCCTTAAGGATGTTTGGATTAACTTATCTACGAATTACAAGTGTAGTATGGTCTTATCAGTACAACTGAACTAGAAATCATACTTACAAATCGGTACCGTGATTACTGTTAGTAGATAAACCTATGAATAATAATTTTCTGAACTTTACTTTTTATACCAAAAAAAAAAAAAAAAACATCTGATGTCATGAAGTTACTGAACAGGAAGAGCCCATGTAAAATTTAAATTACTGTGATTTACAATGTTTACCTTACACAATTTTTATGTAATATACTGTATACTACAGTACAACTACCTACTAAGACCAATTATGATAAATTCGTAGATAGTTTGCATTTTTCCTAACTATACAAACCTTAGCTATTTAATAGGGGTATTCGCTGAAATGGCGAGCCATTAATTTTCAACGAGGGTTTACTACCCACACTGCTAGTTAGTGGGGGTAGGGGAGGGTGGCTTGTTACCCCCCCCCCCCCCCTCACACCTGTGCTTGAGCTCACTTTGCTTGGAGGTAGGACTTCAAGGGGGATAGGGGTGGCGGGCAAGTTTGGTTAAATAGCTAAGGTTTGTATAGTTAGGAAAAATATAAATTACCTACGAATTTGTCATTTGTTCCGTAACTGGAATACAAACCACGCTATTTAATAGCAGTGACTCACCCATTAGGAAGGGTGGAGGTCCCAGCCAGTCTGGCTTTTGGCTTTGCCCGGGGGCTCGTTATTTGAGTGTGTAAGCACCCAAGAAATAAGGAGTCCCTACACCTCGCTAGAACCTTGCTACGCAAGGACTGCGGCCTATGCAAGCTGTGTGTGAAAGTATGAAGAAGTTTGACTCGTCCTAGGAAGTTGTTTTGAAGTTCTTTAGATGGAAAATTGTAGACTAGGACTCTCCCAATACCGCCTCGTTTGGGTATGGGGACATAACAGTATTAATCTTAATGCTAAGAACACAAGGGAGCAGCATGGTTTACCTACAGTGGTTTGAGGTCAGCTATGCAGAGAACCCAGGATGCTGCTTGCCCCAAGAGAAGGGATGATGAAGAAAAGAATAAGGGCCAGTCAAACCTTTTCATTCATGCAGACTAAAACCGGGTAACAATGACCTCAACCTTCTGCTACTTGTTCAATAAGGAGCTTGAGGTTTTAAACCAGCTGTTGTGCAGCCACCAAAGGGCCGATAGTGAACGTATAAGTCTCCTGTGGGTCACGTCTTGCAGGTAGTGGGATGTGAATATTGTTTGACGTTTCCACAGCCCAGATTGAAGAACCTGCGTCACTGAAAAATTTCTTTTGAAGGCCAGGGACGTAGCTATCCCCCTGACATCATGTGCTCTAGGGCAACGTGATGGAGGAGGGTCTGGATTCAAGGCCAGGTCAATGACCATACGAATCCATGCAGAGATGGTGTTCTTGGTGTCCCTCCTCTTAGTCCTTCCTGTGCTGACAAATAGAGCTGGCACATGAGGACAGGCTGCAGCTGTTCTTTTGAGGTACAGCCTCAAGCTCCTTACTGGGCATAGTAAGAGATAGTCTGGGTCATCTGTTACAGTACGTAGACTAGAAATCTGGAAGGAGTCGAATCAAGGTTCCGCCACTCCAGGATTCTGAGTCTTAGCAATAAACTCAGGGACGAAGATGAAAGTTACCTCCCCCCATCCCCTTGAATGGGCGATGTCATACGAGAGACCATGAAGTTCGCTGACTCGCTTGGCCGAGGCCAAAGCTAGCAGGAATACCATCTTCCAGGTCAGGTGGCGATCTGATGCCTGGCGTAATGGTTCATAGGGAGGTCTCTTAAGAGATCTGAGAACTCGAACCACGTTCCATGGGGGAGGTCTCACTTCCGACTGAGGGCAGGTAAGTTCATAACTACGTAGGAGTAGAGAAAGTTCTAGCGATGAAGAAATGTCCATTACTTTCAGCATGAAGGCTAGACTTAAGGCTGAGCAATAGCCTTTCCCTGCCGAGACTGAAAGGCTCATTTCTTTCCGCAAATACACGAGGAACTCTGCTATTGTTGGAATAGTGGCATAGAGTGGAGAGATACCCCTTCCACGACACCAACCTCAGAAGACTTTCCATTTGCCTGGTAGACTGCTGCCGAAGACTTTCGCAGGTGTCAAGACATCCTGACAGCAGCTTGTTGCGAAAATCCTCTCTCAGAGAGGAGATGCTGGATAGTCCCCAGGCGTGAAGCCGTAGTGAACCTACGTCTTTGTGGAAGATGTTGGCAAGTGGTTGTTTGAGTAGATTGTGTCGTGGAAGGAGTTCTCTTGGTAGCTCCGTTAGGAGTTGCAGAAGGTCCGGGAACCATTCCGCGTGACGCCATAACGGAGCTATGAGGGTCATTGAAAGATTGACCCATGTTCTGGTCTTGTTGAGTACCCTCCTCATCAGACAGAACGGGGGAAAGGCGTAAACGTCGATGTTGTCCCACCATTGTTGGAAAGCATCTTGCCAGAGAGCCTTGGGGTCTGGGACTGGGGAACAGTACAGCGGGAGCCTGAAGATCAGGGCTGTTGCGAAAAGATCCACAGTCGGAGAAACCTACAAAGTCAGGACTTTGTTGGCTCCTAGATGATCCAAAGGCCACTTGGTACTCACTATCTGAGATGCTCTGCTCAGATTGTCGGCGAGAACATTCCTTTTGCCTGCAATGAAGCGTGCTGATAGTGGAATCGAGCGGACTTCGGCCCATCTCAGTATCTCTACTGCTAGATGGGATAGTTGCTGCGAAAAAGTACCTCCTTGATTGTTGATGTAGGCCACTACTGCGGTGTTGTCGCTCATCACCACCACAGAGTGACTTGCCAGGTATTGTTGGAACTGTTGAAGGGCCAGAAAGACAGCCTTCATCTCAAGGAGATTTATATGGAGGTACTTTTCTGACTCTGACCAGAGGCCTGAGGTCGTGTGGTGCAGCACGTGGGCCACCCACCGTATTTTTGAAGCGTTCGAAAACAGCATCAAATCCGGGGGGAGGACGAGAAGATCCACTCCTTTTCGTAGGCTCTCTTCTGCCACCCCCACTGGAGATCCGTCAGTTCCGCAGATCCCATGGGGATTTGGATGTCCGGGGAATCGTACCCTTGATTCCACCGGGACTTGAGTCGCCACAGGAGGGATCTCATCCTGAGGCGATCGTTGGGAACTAAACGAGCCAGCGATGAAAGGTGACCGAGGAGACGTAACCACGATTGGGCTGGAAGTTCTACTCGTCTGAGAAAAGGCCTCGCGACCTTCCTCAGCCTTGCTATCCTGTCGTCTGATGGGAAGGCTTTGTGGAGATTGGTGTCTATAATCATGCCTAGGTATACCAGTCTTTGAGTGGGAAGCAGTGAGGACTTCTCGAGATTTACCATGATCCCCAGATCTTGGCAAAGTCTCAGAAGTTTGTCTCGGTGTTGAAGAAGGGATGACACTGTGTCTGCTAGGATTAACCAGTCGTCCAGATAATGGAGGAGACGGATGCCAATCTTGTGTGCCCAAGATGTATTAGGGTGAACACTATGGTGAAAACTTGTGGTGCTGTGGAGAGACCGAAGCATAGCACCTTGAACTCATACTTTCTGTTGTCTAGGCTGAATCTTAAGTACTTCCTTGAAGACGGATGGACTGGGATCTGGAAGTACGCGTCCTTTAGGTCTAGTGTGCACATGAAGTCTTGCGGTCTTACTGTTAGTCTGACTGTGTCCGCCGTCTCCATGCTGAACGGAGTTTGTTTGACAAACTTGTTTAGAGCTGAGAGGTCGATGACTGGTCTCCAGCCTCCAGACGCCTTCTTTACAAGAAAGAGTCGACTGAAGAAGCCTGGAGATTCGTCGAGGACCTCTTGGAGAGCGCCCTTCTTCAACAGGGTCTGGAGTTCTGCCAAAGGGCTTGCCCCCTTGCCAATCCCATGGCAAGGGAGTTCAATGACACTGGATTTGTTGTCAGGGGAGGTAGAGATGTTATGAACGGGACGCGATATCCTAGACTGATCACGGAGATTGTCCAGGAATCGGCCCCGAGTTGCTTCCACCTGTTTGAGCAACTTTGTAGGCATCCCCCCACTGGTGGACATGCAGGGGGACTGCCTACCCTAGCATTTGCGGCCTCGGCTGCTCCCTCTAGGATTCTTGCCTCCCCTGGAGGACTTTTTATGTTTCCTTCCTTTGACAGGAAAGGGCTTAGACACCACAGTCTTCGCTGCTGTCGTTGTTTTAGCGGTCTTGACTGGACGGGACTGCTGTGGTACTGGAGGCTTATAGGGCTTAGATGTTAAAGCCCTATGAAGGAGGGAGTCTTGATGAGACTTCCTCCACCTCTCAGCGGCCTGTTCCACATCCTTAGGCTCAAACAAGATGGATCCCTCTAGAGAGGAATGTCTGAGCCTATTGATCTCGGTGCTAGGGACCTTCTGATAGAATCTCTCAACTACTGCATCCCGACGTTTCAGAATGGTATTTGCCCACAAGTTCGAGACTTGGTGGGCCAGAAATTTGATCGTGCGAGTACCTGAGAGAAAAAAGGTCTCCATAGCTTTCCTGGTACGTTCTTTGGAGAAATCCTCAGAACGTATCAGCATACCTAAGGTCCCCAACCAGATGTAGAGCCACGAAGTGGCTTGCATAGCACTCTTCGCAACTTTCTCCTGGTTAAGGATCTCGGTTGCCGAGAATGAGAACTGCCGGTTAGAGAGCCTCTCAAGAGGAACTCCCCTGGTAAGCTCTTCCAGCAAGTGGTGGAGAGGAAGAGCTAAACAAGGCTCCTTAAGGATCTCGAAGTACCTCCTCTGCTGTACGCAAGGAGGTGGAAGGAGCTTGTTGGTGGCACTGGAACGGTTGAAGGAGGACATCTCGGAGAGCTGTAGAGAGATCTTGTCCCTGGTAATCTTAACCCCCTGAGACCAGGGCAGTGCTGCACTGGTCTTGGAGGGTTTCTGAGTACCAAACACACAGTCCAAGACCGTGTCCTTGCCCTCTCGAGGAGGTATCTCTGGGTCGGAAAACCCGTTGAGAGCCCTCATTAGAGTCAGAACTTGCCAAAACGCATGTTCTGACTCTTGCTGGTCTCCTCCTGATGTAGGACTTGCAGCGAAGTCTCCTGTCCCCAAAGGCTCTTCTTGAGGAGAGTCACGGATGTTCTCCGAGTGGCTAGCTGGCTCCATCCTAGTGCTAGTAGAGGACTTCGGTAATGTTTTGGAGTCCTTAGATTCCTTCCTGGGAAGGATGTAGGACTCCAACATTGACGAGGATGGCATGTTCCTTTCAGTCCCCACCTCAGAAGACATCTCGGCGCGAGGAGAGGTTTCCCTTATTGGTGCGATGGGGGAAAGTCTCTCCTCGCGTGATTCCCCTGAGGACGGGAAATCTTCGTCCGAAAGGGAAGGAGAGACAGTCTGGGGGAAAGAAAGAACCTGCCTCGAGGGCTTGCGTGGAGTCAGTTTTGCCCTTGGAGAAGTTACCGTGTCTGGAACTCCTCTTTTTCTCTTCTAAGGGGTAGAAGCAGCCAAGGATCTGTGCCCCAATTCAGAGAAGACAGGCTTGAACGCCTGCGTTACTGCTCTGATCAGTGCACCGAACCAGGGCTGTTGGCTGACAGATGTGCTGTCAGACATACCCCTTGAAGGGACAGGAACTGAAGGATCCCTGGGAGGAGTTCTCATCATTGGTGGGTTCGCCTGAAAAGGCTTTGGGATCCTGGACACCTCTAGATGTTTCCCTTCTCCCACAATGCGCACTGGTATGCACTTGCGGGGAGGGGAATGAGGCGATGGCGACCTTGCCGTTCGTAGTTCAGCAGTCTCGCGTGCGGGAGGTTATTGACGCTCGCGCGAGGGAGAGTAATGGTGCTCGCGCGAGGGAGAATACCGGGAATCGCGCGCCGGAGACTCCTGATGCGCGCGCGGGAGATTGCTGATGCGCGCGCGGGAGATTGCTGATGCGCGCGCGGGAGCACGGGAGACTGCAGGCGTGCGCATGGGCGCGCGGGAGACTGATGGCGCACAGGAGCACGTGCGGGAGACTGTGGGCGCACAGGAGCGCGTGTAGGAGACTGTTGGCGCGCACACGCGCGGGCGGGAGAGTATTCGCGCGCGCGGACGTGTAGGATCAAAGCGTTGAGTGCGCGGGGGTGAGAGTTCGCGCGTGCCTGTATCACTCGTAGGGCGCACGCGCGCAGGATAAAGACCCGTAGTGCACGGGCGCGCAGTTGAAGCCTGTGCTGCGCGTGGGCGCAAATCCGTAGGAGAGGATGGGCGACTGCGCGCGTATCCTCGCGGATGCGTGCTGGCGATGGCGAGCGCTGGCACGATGGCGAGAGCTGGAACGTGGGAGAAGTCACTCTAGTTGACTTTCCAGTAACGCCCAGATCAGTAGATCGTGGGTGCACAGGAGAAATAACTGCTGGGCGTAAGCACTGGCGCGAGGGAGAGCATTGGCGCGCAGGGATATCGTTGGCGAGTAGGAGAGCGCTGGCGCGGAGGAGAGCACTGGCGTGCAGGAGAGTGCTGTAGCGCAGGTGAGGGTTGGCGCGCAGCTGGGCGTGGCTGCGTAAGCTTAGGCTCAGGCAAGGCCTGGCGCGCAGGAGAATGAGGGCGCGTATGTGCATGAGTGCGTGCATAGGGCGTAGGAGAGCTGGGCTCCTGTTGGGACATTTGTGCGTGTTGGCGCATACGCCCTTGATGCTCTGTGTTAGGGTTTGTTGACGGGGCCTGACGAGCTACTATAGTGCGTTTGTCAAGTTTCATTGGCGCATAGCACGTATCTGGTTGGCGCGCCTTAGCGTGCTCAGATGAAACCTTGTTTGGTTTATATAAGAACGGTGACGGCAGGTCGGCAGGTCTGTCGGGTGGAAGGTCGACGAGTCCTTTAAAAGGACGACCTTTCACCAAAGGAGATCGCGAATGATCTGTAGTAAGGTCCAGGACCAATGCAGGAACTGTGATCGGTGATCGATGTCGAGGCTCCTCCGCGGGGGACTGCATCGAAGATGTTGAACCGAAGAGGCCTCTCTGGCGAAGAGGAAGGCGAGCCTTGCGACGAATGTGCCCTCTGGGTGCCGTAGGGTCAGCGAGATGACCTTCTGCAGTCTTCCGAAGAGGAGTCTCTGTAAGTGAACTCCCCCGAGGGGAAGAAACACTAGCAGGAGAGACTGTTGGACTTGGTTTCTCCCTCGTTGGTTGAACAGGAACGGGAGAAACTAAGCTATCAGCTACTGTAGGGTTTGAACAGGCAGAGGTGATGGGTGATACTGCATTGGATACCTCTGACACTACAACGTTGACAAGAAACAGAGGATCAACCTCTGTCGGTGACGGCGATTGCTTGACAGCGGCACCCAATCGGATGTAGTCAAGTAAAACCTCCTTGGAGGCCGAACCCTCGAGCCCCCAAGGAAGACCAAAGCTGAAAAAGGGGGATTAGTGACATACCCTCCCCAGGGGGAGAGGTGGAGCTGCTTCGCTAGGGGAACCAACGTCATCTCTCGAGCCTCGAGTTTGGTAAACAGTACATCGGTCTACGCTACCATTCGACGGCCTCTCGAAAGAGACCGATCGAGTGGGCGCTTCGGAGGAGGTTTGGCAACGGAAGAAGAGGCCTTAGGTTTTTCTCATTTCAAAGAAACCTTCGAAGGAGAAATATGACAAACTTATAACAGAGTTTGTATTTTTCCTAACATACAAACCCGAATTCTTTACTATAGGAGATATTCTAGCGCGAGCTGGAAAATACGGCAGAAAACCTTAACAAGGTCGTTAACGACCTGGCCGGTAGTTATCCCCCCGATGGGGGTGGGGGACTGCCGGCCGGTAGCTACTGAGTACCTTCAATCGGATTCTAGCTAGGACTATCTAGGGGGTGGCGACGGAGGGAAGATTTGAGTAAAGAATTCGGGTTTGTATGTTAGGAAAAATACAAACTCTGTTATAAGTTTGTCATTTGTTCCTACACTAAATACAAACCCTCATTCTTTACTATAGGAGAATTAGTCTTGAGGTCAGGGTGGACGAAGTATTCTCTACACCTAGAGAAGATAGTCCTCAGACTAAACCGAAGTTTCAGTATGAATTGGGTCGGGAGCAATACCAGGACCCTTTCATACCAAGGGTTCCCCTGACCTTGAAAGGGGAACCCTCGTGACAACGAGCATAACATATACCCTGTGATAGGAGTCAGATGAGTTTCATACCTTATTTCCATCGATGAGTCCAGCCAAAACTGGTCGCAGACTAGGATACCCAGATGGGAGGAAGAAGAAAGAGCAGAAGATAGATGGATGTTCTTCTAAACCTAGTGTAACTCAGAATCCTCGATCAATGGCTGCTGTCCCTTGAAAGGGCGTAAAGGTAGCTACAGCACCTGCTGACCTGCCACAATAGGTCCTATAGAGAAGGTGTTTAGAGACCTATGTGTCACATCTGATAAATAGTGAGAGGTGAATGTAGATTGGCGCTTCCAGACTCCAGCTCTTACGACTTGGGAGACTGAGAAATTCTTCTTAAACGCCAGCGCGGCAGCCACTCCCCTAACTTGATGGGCTTTGGGTTGAGCTGCCTTAGAGTCTCCGTGAATGGCTCTCGCAATAACTTTCTTGAGCCAGAAAGAGATGATGCTGCGAGAGATTCTCTTCTTAACCTTGTTGGTACTGAGGAAGAGATGTACTGAGGAAGAGATGACAGAGACGTGGTCTGAAAGGTCTAGTGCGTTTCAGGTATTTCCTTAACGCCCTGACCGGGCACAGTAGCAATTTGTCAGTATCCTGAGTTGCCCTATTGAGGCTGCAAAATTGAAACTCCTTAAACCTCTCATCGGCAGACGAAGGATTCTGGGTTTTGGCCACAAAACCTGGCACGAAGCTTCCCCCATCCTCTAGTATGGGTGACTTCGTAGGATAGACTGAAGTTCACTAACCCTTTTTGCCGAGGCACCCGCTACTAGGAAGACTGTCTTAAGGCTAAGGAACAAATCAGAGGCCCTATTTAAGGGCTCATACGGAGGGCCCTTTAAGGAGCGTAAGACCAGGGACACGTCCCAGGGCGGTGGTCTAATCTCCACTGGGGGGCAGGATCTCTCAAAACCTCGAATCAACAAGGAGATCTCTTCTGAGGTGGAAAAGTCAACTCCTCTCAGTCTGCAGATGAGGCTTAAGGCTGACCGATAGCCCTTAATTGCAGAGATTGACAGGAGTTTCTCCTCCCTGAGGTAAACTAGGAAGTCTGCGACTAAAGGGAGAGAGGGATCGAGTGGAGACACGTCTCGCTCTCTACACCAAGCTGCAAACACTCTCCATTTTGCTTGGTAGAGGTTTGTGGAAGATTTGCGCAGGTGCCTGGACATGTGTTCGGCCACTTTTCCTGAAAAGCCTCTGCTTCTGAGGAGAGACTGGACAGCCTCCAGGCGTGAAGTTTCAGGAAGGGAATTCTCCCGTGGGGGATACCACTGTGTGGCTGCGTCAACAGACGGGGTTCTGGAGGTAGAAACCTTGGCACTTGAACCAGCAGGGAAAGGAGATCTGCGTACCACTCTCTGCTTGGCCAAGCCGGAGCTATTAGAGTTAGTTTGCAGTCCCGTGAGATCCTGAGTTTGTTGATCACCTTTCTGAGCAGGCAAAAGGGAGGGAAGGCATAGGCATCCAGGTTGTCCCAGGAGTGTTGGAGGGCGTCCTGGATCGCTGCCTAATGGTCTGGAACTGGGGACCCGTAGCAGGGAAGTTTCACATTCAGAGAGGTGGCGAACAGTTCTATTGTGGGAGAACCCCACAAAGCTATTACTGTCTTCGCTACTCGAGGATCCAAAGACCATTCTCCACTCAGCACTTGGTGATGCCTGCTCAGCTGATCTGCCATGATGTTTCTCTGGCCCGGAATAAACCTGGCTGTAAGGTAAATGTTGTGGCTTTCCGCCCACTGGCAAATCTGGACAGCCAACAGGCAGAGGTCTCTTGCCAGAGTACCCCCTTGCTTGTTGATGTACGAGACGGCTGTGGAGTTGTCGCTCATCAGAACCACCTCTCGACCGTGTAGAACTTCTACAAAGAATTTTAGGCCTTTCCAGGCAGCTAATAATTCTAGATGGTTTATATGGAGAGACCTCTCTATCGGCGACCAAACTCCTGATGCTAATTTGGGGCCTAGGTGGGAACGCCATCCCCGTAGCGACGCGTCCGAAAAGAGTTTTAACTTCGGACTCGGGTTTTGGAGGGGAATGCCCTTTTGGGTGTTCTCTCTGGACGACCACCAATGAAGGTCTTGTCTCACCAGACTTGGAACCTCCACTGCCCTGAATGGGGAGTCTGACTTCTGAGACCAATGGGTCTTCAGATGCCATTGGAGACTTCTCATTCTCGATCTCCCTCCTGGAACTAGTTTCTCCAGAGAGGCAAGATGGCCCAGAAGACACTGCCACGACTTGGCTGAAGGTGGTAGTGGAGATAAGAGATGGGCGATGGACTGATCCAGTCTCTGAAGCCTGTCTTCCGACAGAAACACTCTCCCTGCCTGGGTGTTGATGGACATACCCAGATAGGTTAAGACTTTGGGTCAGGGTAAAGCAAGACTTCTCCGCATTTACAAGGATCCCCAGATCCTTGCAAAGATTCAGAAGTCTTCTCAGATGATCCAGAGCTAGCTCCTTGGACGAGGCCAGGAGAAGCCAATCGTCCAGATATCTTAGCAGACGCATCCCATGTTTGTGCGCCCACGAGGATACATGTTCGAAGATTCGCGTAAAGACCTGTGGGGCGGTCGAAAGGCCGAAGCACAGGACTTTGAACTCGAAGATTCGACCCTGAGCCAGGAAGCGAAGGAATTTCCGAAAGTGCGATGGATTGGCACTTGGAAATAAGCATCTCTTAAATCTACAGATGCCATGAAGTCTCCTGGACGTACTGCTTGGGTCACGGAGGCCGCTGTCTCCATTTTGAATGGAGTCTGCTTCACGAACAGGTTCAGAGTCGAAAGGTCTATCACTGGTCTCCAACCCCCCTGAGGCTTTCTCTACCAGAAATAGGCGACTGAAAAACCCCAGGGAAGAGTCGGAGATCTCTTGAATGGCGTCTTTTAGAAGAATGCTCTGTATCTCCCGAGCTAGGGCTTGCTGTTTCCCGGGATCCCGAGGGACCTGGGAGGAAGAGATCGGGGGAGGAATTAGAGGAGGAGGAGAGTCTTTGAAGGGAATGCGATATCCCCAACGAAGCGCCTTCATGGTCCATTGCATGGCCCCCAAAGCTTTCCACCTCCTTCAACTCCCCTGCAGGCACCCCCCTACGCACTGCGAGGGGGGAGACGAAACCCTATTTTTGTCTAGGGTTCCTCCCTCTGCCTTTAGCCTTGGGAGGAGCCGACTTTCCTCTGCCCATAGGTCTTGGCTGGGAGCGGAGTTGCGACTGTTGCCTTGGGTTGTGGAGTTGGCTGCTGTTGCATTGGACGAAAGGAGGCAGCCTTTTGCATTGCAGGGTCCTGCGTCTCCTTTCTCCAAGTCTCTAGGGTAGAGGAGACTGCTTGTCTAGAGAAGAGGAGAGATTGAAGAAGATCAGAGTTCCTCAAATCCGATTTCTCAGATTTATCGATGCTTCTATGCAGTCTGGAGACTACTGATTCCCTTCTTTTGAGAATCCAGTTGCACCACATCGTTGCGGCTGTAGCCGTTAGGAAGTCCATTGTCTTGGCCCCAGCAGCCAAGACTTCCTGCAGGGACTGCATGGAATTCTGGTTTGAGAGGTCCTCATGACTAGCAAGGTAGCCCACTGTGCCAGACCATGTGTCAAACCAGGAAAGTGCCTCTAGAAGAGACATTGACGCTGATTCCATTGTCGAGGCTTCTGCTGCGGTAAAGGAGACTGGAAGGGAAGAGTCTCTCTCTGCAGGGCAGCCAGGTGTAAGCCTTGCTGTGAGGGGGTCTAGAGTCAGAGGAGAAGGATTAGCGTCTCTGACTTTGTAAAAGCGCCTTTGCCTCGAGAAAGGAAACTGCAGTAATTTGTGGGATACTTGAGACTTCAAGGAATTTGTTTCCCCCGAGACTGCCTGCGAGACCTTCCTCAGACGGCCTGCAGTGTGAATAGACCAGGGAAGTTCGATTCTGATCTTGGGGTTTGGTGGAGGACGACAGAGTCTGTCTAATGCTGGAGCGTCGGTATGACGAGGCGACAGGTGTAAATCTCCAAGACCTGAGATGTTACACATCGTTCTTAGAGCTCTCAGATAGGCAGACTCTAAATCTTTTGATGGTTGTTCCTCCAAGGAATCCTCAGGTCGCGCTAATTCCTTGTGAGGGAGGGCGGTTGAAGCCCGAATGTCTGAAGGCAATGGCAAGGTAGCATACTCCATTGCCGACAAGCCAGAAGAAGGCTGAGCGCTGGTTGATGGCACCGCGCGCACAGGATCCTGCCTGGAAGTTGAAGGTTTAGGCGAGGGCGACCAAACTAACGGAACTGTCTCAATAAGAGAGTGTGTTGATCAGCGGCCTTGCCTTTCCCCTCTGTTCTCAGCCGAAGAGGAGAAGGGCTGAACCCCTGGGTCTTCTTCCGAAGTTCTCGCGAAGCCCATATTTCGTAATTTATTAGAAAGTACGGGAATGGGTGCTGATCTGTCTAAAACGCGAGGGCGCGGCGAATAACCTCGCGCAGATATGTCCGGAAACTTGCACGCTCGGAAGTTTGACGCACGGGAGTGCTTTCTCTCTGATGATACTAAGCGACGGCGAGAAGAAGTGTTCTCTCTCGCTTGCGCAGCGCGAGCCGAGCTCCTCGTGAATAAATGTGAAGGAGAGGAATCGCGCTCAGAGTGTTCTCTTTGCTTGGTTGCGCTCCGGGCGCGATCAGATTTAATCTCGCCCCGACGGGAGCGTTTATTGCGCTTGAGAGAACTCTCTCGTGAAGAAGAGTGCGAACGTCTTGTAGAGCTCTTCTTCTTATAGCGCTTGGATGATTCCCCGTGAGAGGAAGACGATCGCGAGGCAAAGCGATAGCGCGAGGAAGCATTCCTCTTATGTTTGTGACGAGAGCGCTTATCACTTCTCGGCGAGACATTTCGTGACAAGATAGAAGGCGAGGAAGAACGAGAACAATGACGTCTCTTCCTATGTCGCCTCTCTTTCCGACGAGAACGTTTTGGCGACGGAGAGCGAGCTCTCCTTTTCCTCTTCTCTCTCTCTCTCCTATCCTCTAAGGACGAAGGTGACGAGGACGAGGAGGAGGAGGACGAGGAGGAGGAGGTATCGTGATAAACACGCTTGCGACGTTGTTTCGTAGTAACGCAAGCTAGGGGTGAAGTAGGCTCCGCAGGAGCCGACATTATTACCTCCACTGACACTTCAGCGGCCACCGACTGAGCTGATGGGATATCGGCGAGGCCCGGAACTCCCAAGGGTTCCAAAACAGAAGGGACCTGAGGTAAAACAGTGCCAGCGAGGAACTGGTTCCACACCTCCACCGAAGGAGAACCAGGAAGTCCAAGGGCAGGCCATACCGTTCGCACGTTATCTGGAAGAGAAGCGGTAATAGAATTATTTCCGATGACGGAAGAAACTATCCCACCGGGGGAGGTAACTTGATACTCCTGCCCCGGGGGAATGGGTGTTAAATCAATGGTGCCGCTCTTCCTTGACTTCCCCCCGGAGGAAGGAGGCAAGGAAGAATCTGAAGGAAGAGATCGAGAGACCAAAGAAGAGGCCCGACACTCCTTACCTTTCGACGGCGAACCTAGAGGTAATGAGTCTTTCTTGGATTTCTTCTTCCTCTTCATGAACTCATCTCACTGCGTAGGTGACCATTCCTTACATACTTGGCAGGGGGAGTCTTCAACACACCTATGACCTCTGCATGAAGGGCATAGGGAATGAGGATCCACCTCTGGCGGTGACATAAACGTGCCACAAGATTTCGGGGGAATCCCGGGACACTTCCTCAAATTAGAGGACATCACATCTAATTTAAAGAGAAAAAGAAAAAAATAATGAAAACACAATTAAAGAAAGGCTAGTCTGCCAGTTAAACACAACCGGGAGCAGAGGTGTTACCACTGTGACGGCTAGAATTCGATTGAAGGTACTCAGTAGCTACTGGCCGGTAGTCCCCCCACCCCCATCGGGGGGATAACTACCGGCCCGGTCGTTAACGACCTTGTTAAGGTTTTCTGCCGTATTTTCCAGCTCGCGCTAGAATATCTCCTATAGTAAAGAATGAGGGTTTGTATTTAGTGTAGGAACAAATCCCGTTTAGACTTCTTCCGTCGTCGCGAAAACCTCTCCCACTGGGAGGTAGATCACTCTCTACACTCACTACACTTGTTATTGCTATCACACCATTGGCCACTACAGGAAGGGCAAAGGGCGTGAGGATCGGTCTCGACCGCCGACATGAATGTTCCACAGGGGCAGTCGGGAAACCCAACTTCACACACAAAACAAGAAAAGAAAAAACAAAAAAGCATTAAATGGCTGCCAAATGACGGCGAGGATGAAAGCGGACACGTGCGACTACCATCTGAGCCGAGAGCAAAGTGAGCTCAAGCACAGGTGTGTGAGGGGGGGGGTAGCAAGCTACCCTCCCCTACCCCCCTATAACTAGCGGTGTGGGTAGTAAACCCTCGTTAAAAATTAATGGCTCGTCATTTCAGCTATGCCGAAAGTAATACCCCTATTAAATAGCGTGGTTTGTATTCCAGTTACGGAACAAACAGCAATAATTAGAGGGGCACTCAGTAGAGCAGAGACCTCCGCCGCAGCAGCTTATTTCTCATTCTTTTGCTTGACCTTGACCTTAACATTTATTAGTCAGGAGTGAATTTTCATACACTCAAATATGAACCAAGTTTGAAGTTTCTGTGAGAACGATGTCCAAACTCATGGCTGATTATGTGAATTGGACATTTTTCTTGACAGTGACCTTGACCTTTCAAAGTTTAATCATTTACCGTTGTTTACATAACAATTAATCCCTGCAATTTTCATTAAGCTACAATTAAAATTGTGGCCAGCCACCTGTCCACAACAAACAAACACACAAAGAGGGGTAAAACATAACCGCCTCCAAACTTTGTTGATGGAGGTAACAAATCTCTAGTTATCAGATTTATTCTATACATCTCCCCCTTAATATAAGCTATAGGGAACAGTCTTATGGGATACTTTATTTAAACACCTGTCACTGAAACTATAATAGAAAAATGTGGCAACCTAAAGCAATTACCCTTTTTATTTGACATTTCCCTCCTTCTCTAAGACAATACATAAGTTTAAAGATGACTGATCCCAGATTAATATTCTTGTACCTACTGTAAGAAAATAACTTCGCTAAAAGAAACATCTTGCGATGACTGAGAATTAGTTATACCTTGTTTTCTGAAAAAGATGCGGTAAAAATTTGTCAGTTAAAAGTTATCCTACAACAACAGTATATGGTACCTCCAATGTCACTTCTCTCACAAAATGTTATTTTTATAATAAAATAAATTTTTGAATATACTTACCCGGTGATTATATAAGCTGCAACTCTGTTGCTCGACAGAAAACTCTACGTTAAAAATCCGCCAGCGATCGCTATACAGGTAGGGGGTGTACATCAACAGCGCCATCTGTCGGGCAGGTACTCAGTACTCAATGTAAACACAGAACTCAATTTTCTCCTCGGTCCACTGGGTCTCTATTGGGGAGGAAGGGAGGGTCCTTTAATATATAATCACCGGGTAAGTATATTCAAAAATTTATTTTATTATAAAAATAACATTTTTCAATATTAAACTTAGCCGGTGATTATATAAGCTGATTCACACCCAGGGGGGTGGGTAGAGACCAGCAATAATTGTTTACATTATTATGAGCTAAGGATTTTTTATTTCATTTTAGCAGTTATTCAAAATAACAAACATAAAATAAATAAGTACCTGGTAAGGAAGTCGACTTGAAAAATTACTCTGCCTTTTAAAGTACGTCTTCCTTACGGAGCCTTGCGATCCTCTTAGGATGCTGAGCGACCCCTAGGAGCTGAAGTATCAAGGGTTGCAACCCATACAACAGGACCTCATCAAAACCTCTAATCTAGGCGCTTCTCAAGAAATGACTTTGACCACCCGCCAAATCAAGTAGGATGCGAAAGGCTTCTTAGCCTTCCGGACAACCCAAAAACAATAATAAAACATTTCAAGAGAAAGATTAAAAAGGTTATGGAATTAGGGAATTGTAGTGGTTGAGCCCTCACCCACTACTGCACTCGTTGCTACGAATGGTCCCAGAGTGTAGCAGTTCTCGTAAAGAGACTGGACATTCTTAAGATAAAAAGACGCGAACACTGACTTGCTTTTCCAATAGGTTGCGTCGATTATACTTTGCAGAGATCTATTTTGTTTAAAGGCCACGGAAGTTGCGACAGCTCTAACTTCGTGTGTCCTTACCTTCAGCAAAGCTTGGTCTTCCTCATTCAGATGGGAATGAGCTTCTCGTATTAACAGTCTGATAAAATAGGATAAAAAATTCTTTGACATAGGCAAAGATGGTTTCTTAACTGAACACCATAAAGCTTCAGACGGGCCTCGTAAAGGTTTAGTTCGTTTTAAATAGAACTTAAGAGCTCTTACAGGGCATAAGACTCTTTCTAGTTCATTTCCAACCATACGATAAGTTTGGAATATCGAACGATATTGGCCAAGGCCGAGAAGGCAGCTCGTTTTGGCTAGAAAACCAAGTTGTAGAACATGTAGCCGTTTTGGATGAGAATCCGATGTTCTTGTTGAAGGCATGAATCTCACTGACTCTTTTAGCTGTGGCTAAGCATACCAGGAAAAGAGTCTTTAAGGTGAGATCTTTCAGGGAGGCTGATTGTAGCGGTTCGAACCTGTCTGACATAAGGAATCTTAGTACCACGTCTAAATTCCAACCAGGTGTAACCAAACGACGCTCCTTCGTGGTCTCAAAAGACTTAAGGAGGTCCTGTAGATCTTTATTGTTGGAAAGATCTAAGCCTCTGTGACGGAAGACTGATGCCAACATGCTTCTGTAAACCTTGATAGAGGGAGCTGAAAGAGATCGTTCTTTCCTCAGAAATAAGAGGAAGTCAGCTATTTGAGTTACAGAGGTACTGGTCGAGGATACGGATACTGACTTGCACCAGATACGGAAGATTTCCCACTTCGATTGGTAGACTCTAAGGGTGGATGTTCTCCTTGCTCTAGCAATCGCTCTGGCTGCCTCCTTCGAAAAGCCTCTAGCTCTCGAGAGTCTTTCGATAGTCTGAAGGCAGTCAGACGAAGAGCGTGGAGGCCTTGGAGTACCTTCTTTACGTGTGGCTGACGTAGAAGGTCCACCCTTATGGGAAGTGTTCTGGGAACGTCTACTAGCCATCGAAGTACCTCTGTGAACCATTCTCTCGCGGGCCAGAGGGAAGCAACTAGCGTCAACCTTGTCCCTTCGTGAGAGGCGAACTTCTGCAGTACCTTGTTGACAATCTTGAACGGAGGGAATGCATATAGATCTAGATGTGACCAATCTAGGAGAAAGGCATCTATATGAACTGCTGCTGGGTCCGGGATTGGTGAGCAAAATATTGGGAGCCTCTTGGTCATCGAGGTTGCGAAGAGATCTATGGTTGGCTGGCCCCAGGTGGCCCAAAGTCTCTTGCATACATCCTTGTGGAGGGTCCATTCTGTTGGAATTATTTGTCCCTTCCGACTGAGACAATCTGCCATGACATTCAAGTTGCCTTGGATGAACCTCGTTACTAGTGATATGTCTAGACCTTTTGACCAGGTGAGGAGGTCCCTAGCGATCTCGTACAACGTCAGAGAGTAGGTCCCTCCTTGCTTGGAGATGTACGCCAAAGCCGTGGTGTTGTCCGAGTTCACCTCCACCACTTTGCCTTGAAGGAGAGACCTGAAGCTTTCCAGGCCAGACGTACTGCCAGTAGCTCCTTGCAGTTGAAATGCATTGTCCTTTGACTCGAGTTCCATAATCCCGAGCATTCCCGACCGTCTAATGTCGCACCCCAGCCTACGTCCGATGCGTCCGAGAAGAGAACGTGGTTGGGAGTCTGAACAGTCAGGGGAAGACCCTCTCTTAGGTTGATATAGTCCTTTCACCAAGTCAGACAAGACTTTATCTTTTCGGAAACCGGGATCGAGACCGCTTCTAGCGTCTTGTCCTTTTTCCAGTGAAAAGTTAGATGGTATAGAAGAGGACGGAGGTGTAGTCTTCCTAGTGACACAAATTGATCCACGGATGACAGCGTCCCTACCAGACTCATCCACAGCCTGACTGAGCAGCGTTCCTTCTTCAGCATCTTCTGGATGGATAGCAGGGCTGGGGGCTGATCGTCTTGTTCAGCAACGTCCTCATCAGAGGGTTCCTCATCCGAAACTGATGAGGAAACGGCAACGGAGTGGGCAACGTCTGACTCGCTGAATCCGGTCGCACTGGTGGATGCGTGACGGAGCCGGACGCAATATCATGGAACTGCTGCACAGTCTGTGAACTGTCAACAACCATGGGAGCGCGAGGAAGTACAGCGTCAACCCGAAACTGTCTAGACCGTCTGGGTTGTGCAGTCAACACCCTACCGGGTTGTTGAGGTTGACGCACTGCGTCACAAGTCACCTCTGCTGGTTGTTGAACGTCCTGAACGTCAACAACCACCTCCGAGCGTCGCTTAACGTCAACGTGCGGCTGGCAACCCACACTGGGTCGCATCGGTGGAGGAACCACCTCAACTGGCAGACGCGAGTAGGTTACCTCAGCGTCAACAGGGCGCACAACCGACCGGTTGGAAGGTTGTTGGCCAGAAGGTTCTTCTCCGCATTTAAGTCCTCTATCAAGGACGCAAGCTTGGACTGCATGTCTTGCAGCAAAGACCCATTTAGGGTCTACGGGAGCAGGTGTGGCAACAGACGGGGTTAGCGACTGAGGCGGAACCGTTTACCATCCCTGAAAGCCTTGTTATGCGTGACATAATAGTACAGCAAAACTTCAAAGGCTCGACAACAGCTGAGAAGTTGACCTGTAAACAACTTGGAGCGTCTCCTGGCTAGGCGCCAGGGAGAGTCTACCAGAATTGAGAAGTCTATCTGGGCAGAGGCATGACCTCCCAAGCCGAGAACTTCTCTCGTGTCATATCAGACTCTCGCTCTATAAACCAGTTTAAAAGAAGGGAAAGCAAAGGCTGTATCCCCCAAACTCCTCCTGGTGAAAGAACCAGTCGCCTAGCCAACGTAACGCTCTCTAGGAGAGCGAGAGAGCACTAACTTAAAAACAACGGCTTGGAAGTAGCTAGGCCTAGTGTAAGCTCTGACGTTTAGGCGAACGAGGAGCAGCAGTTACAAAAAGATCCGGACGAAGATCCTTAAAAAAAATCATCATGATTTAATTAAAGTCCATAGGAGGCTAAGCAGCTTTAGGCTCCTCTCCATCTGACAGAGTCCTCAAGGGAATATCAGTAGGAGGGAGAACAGCAACTTCCTCATCTACAGGAACCTTGTCCGAAAAAAGCTAAGTCTCTCACTGGTGCATTAGTAGCGGACCAGAACGCAACGTCATGTAACTGCTTGACAGTCTGTGAACTGTCAACAACTGAACTGTCAACCACAACAGGTGCGTGAGGACGCACAGCGTCCACTCGAGACTGCTTTGACTGCCTAGACTGAGCAGTCAAAACAACTCTAAAATGCGGAGGTTGACGCACAGCGTCAAAACAAGTCAACTCCGATTGTTAGTGAACGTCTTGAACGTCAACAGGAGCATCAGCCAGTGGCCTAACGTCCAAATGCGGCTGAAAAACCACACGAGACCGCATCGAGTGTGGTTCTAAACAACCTGACTGACGTGACTAAGCTACGCCAACGTCAACAGTAAGCACAAAGGAACGTTAGGTTGGCTGAAAGCCAGGATATCGATGAGATAAACGGCTAGACTCAACGGACTAATTGGCAGAATAGTCTTCCATAAGGGAGGCAAGCATATACTGCATGTTTTGCCATACAACCCCTTAAGGATCAACGGAAATGGTCGTGGTAATAGACGAGGGTAACGTCTGTGACCGCAACACTTTGCCTACAAAAAAAGACTCTCGGAGTCTGTGTTAAGCTTTTGTTAGGCGGCGAGCAGTTATCCGATGACTGCATAGGGTCAGAGCTGTCCTAATGGCTGTAACCAGGACGCTGGACCTGTCCTGAAAGGACTGACTTTCGCTTAAGGGCTACGAAACCTTGTCTGTGACTGCAACACTTTGACAGGTTTCTTATGCGAAAAGCCTACGGATGGCGAGGAGAAACAACGTCTCTCTCGTCTTATGGTAGGGGAGATCTTGGTAAGATACACCCGATACCATAGAGGGAAAACGTCTGTTCGTTGGTCAAGGCCTCTCGAACCCATAAGTCGTTTGACATTACTTCTCCCCTGGGCTTGGGAGCTTGCAAGAGGTCCCGGACTAGGTGAACGACAGGCACGAACAGACGAACCCTCGGACGCAACACTGTAACACTTTGCGCCTCGGACGCAACACTGTAACACTTTGCGCATATCACTTTATCACTTCGATTTTCTGTTTTGCACTAATTTCTACCTGAAACACGCAATTCTACCCTTCATTAAAAGGTAGTAATTGCGAAATTAGTCGTATAATGCAAGCTCATAATACCAGCAAAAAACAGAAAACATATTTTAAGATAAAAAGAAAAATCAGTGGCTGGGAAAGAGACTAAACACTAGTTCATATAACTACGTTTTCAATCTCTCACCGCACATAGCCTGGGGACGAGAATAAAAACCTAAAAACGTTTTATCCTTCCTCCCCGTACAGCGACTAGGGACGTGAGTAACACGAGAACAACGTTACCCGCTTGAACGGAACGTTTTCTCTCCTCTCTCTCCCTCCGTCTCTATCTCTCTCTCTCTTTCTCTCTTGATTTGGCACCTAAGAGAAGAGCCCAATTATATATCGTCAAAAAAAACATGTTATTTGACTAAAGGAAAAAACTGAAAGGTTTTTCAAATAAAAAGTTCCTTTAAATTAGAATTTAAAACATTTAAGCTAAGAAAGAATGAACAAAACGTCAGAATCGATTTACTCTTACTGCAAAGTGAAACCGTGATACACTCTCTCTCTATCGTAACGATAGAGCGCATGTTGAACGTCCTGAACGTCAACAACTGCGTAGCATAAAAAACTAAACGTTAGTTCATCTTTGAAAAAAGTTTAAAACCTTAGCTCTTTAAAAGCTAAAGACGATATAAAGGGCTCAACGTTGATTAACTTCGGTTCCAGTTAGGACCGCCTACTCTCAGGTTCTGCCTTTTTAAGTACGTTATATAAACAAAGCATTAAAATTCATTTTTATATGTTTATAAAAAATGGAAAGTTAATCGAAGAGGCCTAATAAAGGCGGAGAGATATAAAATATAGAGGAAAATCTATAACGTGATAAGATAATTATTAAAAGCCTAAACACACTTCCGTCTAAGGGAAGGGTCGGCCATTTAAAAGTGAAAGAAAGTCCATACTCTCTTTGTCACCATAATTAAATCTATCCAAAACGAGTTCAAGTTTTAAGATGGAGATAAAACACCTGCATAGCGAAAGCTCAAAACTAGAATAGTGTACTTCACCAAATAGTTGTGAAAACAAATCCAGTTAACAACAGCGAATTAGTAGGTCTTGCCGGTAGCCCGACAGAGAGAAAATTGAGTTCTGTGTTTACATTGAGTACTGAGTACCTGCCCGACAGATGGCACTGTTGATGTACACCCCCTACCTGTATAGCGATCGCTGGCGTATTTTTAACGTAGAGTTTTCTGTCGAGCAACAGAGTTGCAGCTTATATAATCACCGGCTAAGTTTAATATTGAAAAATTTTATTTTCATTAGTAAAATAAATTTTTGAATATACTTACCCGATAATCATGATTATTGGGTAAGATTAATATTGAAAAATATCATTTGTATGAATACAACAAGAAGTAGAACTCCATTCTATCCTGAAGATTTAAATCATTTTCATTATGCAATAAAAAGATCCACGTATGACGGAGGCATGGAACACGGTAAATTTCTCTCATAATTTATAAATTGAAGATTGAATAAATCCATACATTTAAAACCTTAACTAGAGACTAAGTCATTTCTCTTTAAACCTGTTACATATATTACAACTTGCTAATATTCGGCGTTGGGAAAAATGCTAACGTTTATGTAAGAAGTCACTTAAAAATAATTTGGTAAATTGATTGACTAATGTTATTTTCCATTGAATCTGGAAGTCTAGGTCTATTTTCAGAAATAGTTATACTTCAGTGCTGGAAAGAAAATTGCAATATCAATCAAATACATCCTGTTAAAGTCATTAAGCAGCTGGTGGACTCGCCTCAAACATCAAACATCAAACAAGGGGTCCCAAGTCAAATCAGTTTATGAATAATTTTTAGCAATATAGAAAGTGAAATACTGTACTGGACTTACAAATAATCAATATTATTTTCTCTGCGAAAATTTCATTTATTTTAAGGCAATATTACAATTATTATTTATTAAACACGTATCATACTACAGGTTTAAGAAATATGGCAGTGTTTAAAATTTATGACCAATGAAAGTATACTATTCAAGTTTACATTAGTTACTGCATCGCTGATAAGACTTTTAGAAAATTTACCTTTTTAGAAATAATTGTATAACTAGAAAAACCCAATAGTATAAAGACAAAACTAATAATGTATAGTGATGACAAAATCTACATCTATCTCACCAAATATGTAATTATTTGGTAACACTTTTCCTTTCATGACAAGTTTGAATTACTGGACTTTTCAGATAGCATATACTCTATCACTATATTGTACACTGTAATAAGCTACAATCCATAGATATTTAATACCTACACTGTAACCTGAGTTGTAAACTTCTAAAAAAAAAAAAGATAAAAATAATAAAAATTTTAACTTATCTTTGAACTGATGTCAGTCAAATATTACAGCCTCCACTCCTGTCATCATCTTTGATTTAGATATGAATAATTTATTCTAGTGCCATCAGCATTCCTTCAGCTTCCGTATCCTTCCCATATTATTAAGGGGATCGGGTTACCCACTAAAAAGTGTTCTGTTTCCTGACTTCAGCTTTTTGGATTTCAAATGTGCAGGTAAATAGATGCTTCTGAAATAGAGAAAAAAAAGATATCTTTACTACAAATGTTCTTCACTTTCAAGTAATAACATGACTCTTAATGATCAATTTTATACACTTTTTAGGATTATCCATCAGAATAACTGGTAGGCTATATTCAACTTTATGTTCAGAGATCAAGATAACAGCCACTTTTGAACCTTAAACTTGACCACGCTGTGATGGGCGGTAATCATGTGTCTAATCTATGGGGAACTAAAGTGGGTGATCATAATAATAGCACTTAGTTAGACTGAGAAGCCATTGTATTCTATTACCTTGAGGGATAATAATCAAGAGAAATACGAATAACTTACGTACATGTTATTTTTCATGGTTTATTGATTTTTTTATGTCCGTGTAATAAAAAGAAGTCAGCGTTACCTGGCCTCCTCATTTCCTATTTAAACTTAATTCCTTTATATATCATATTTTAGCATAGCCTTTGATCAACCACACTTGATCTCAAAAACTGAATGTCTCTAAAGGTGTTATGCAACCAATTGGAAATTTTCTGAAAGTCGAACGTAATATAAAACCTGCCAGATACTTGTCACCTTTAAAAGTAGGTTCTGTCACTCAAATTGAACCACATTTCTGATAAAAGCATTGGGTGACCTACTCTATTAAGTAAGTTCTGTCACTCAAATCATCACGTTCTGTCACTCAAATAATTAAATAAGTTCTGTCATGATGATGATGATGATGATGATGATGATGATGATGATGATGATGATGACTATTATTATTATTATTATTATTATTATTATTTGCCAAGCTACAACCCTAGTTACAAAAGCAGGATGCTATAAGCCCAGGGTTCCCAACAGGGAAAATAGCTAAGTGAGGAAAAGAAACAAGGAAAAATAAAAAAATTAAGAACAGTATCAACATTAAAATAAATATTTCCAAAAACCATAAAAACTTTAACAAAACAAGAGAAAGAGAAATTAGATAGAATAGAGTGCCCGAGTGTACCCTCAAGCAGGAGAACTCTAACCCAAGAGACAGTGGAAGACCATGGTACAGAGGCTATGGCACTACCCAAGATTATAGAACAATGGTTTGATTTTGAAGTGTCCTTCTCCTAGAAGAGCTGCTTACCATAGCTAAAGTTTCTTCTACCCTTACAAAGAGTAGCCACTGAACAATTACAGTGCAATAGTTAACCCCTTGGGTGAAGAAGAACTGAACTACATTTCCTATAAAAGCACTGGATAATCTACCCTTTGGATGACCTACCCTATTAACCCTTTTACCGCAATGGACGTACTGGTATGTTTCACAAAACTCATCCCTTTACCACATGGACGTACTGGTACGTCCTTGCAAAAAACTATTTAAATTTTTTTTTTTTGCATAATTTTGATAACTTTATGAGAAACTTCAGGCATTTTCCAAAAGAATGAGACCAACCTGGCCTTCTATGATGAAAATTAAGGCTGTTTAGAGCAATTTAAAAAATATATATTGCAAAATGTGCTTGAAAAAAAAAACGCCTGGGGGTTAAAGGTTGGAAAGTTGCAAATAGCCTGGGGGTAAAAGGGTTAAAGACCATAACAAACATTTTATGAGGATTAGACAGACCAGTTTCCCTATAAATTCTTCGGTAACATTGATAACTCAGCACATCGAAGGCAAATATTAATTATGATGATGGAATAAGACCATATTGTTTACTACACTAAGTTGTACAAACACAGCTGTTAAGTTCCACTCAAACTTTGAATATTATTAAATGGCAAAGTCATTAAACCCACATTAAATTCATGATAATATACAAGTGAAAATTTTGGATTTCAAAGTACAGTAGCTTATATTTATGGGAAATTACAGCATTAAAACTGTATCCAAAAATTCAAAAGTAATTTGTATTTTTCCCAACTTTACAAATTTGAGTCCTTTAACGGGTATACTTTCAGCGAAGTGGGAGGGTGGCGAGTAAGCCCCACCCACCCAACCACTGAGCTCCCACTTTGACCTTAAATCTAGGACTTAGGGAGGGTTGAGGAAGGAGATGGTACACATAAAATATTCAAGGTTTGTATAGTTAGATAAAATGAAATCTACCTTAGAAATGTAATAAACCTTTGTTCTATACAGTAGTAGGAGACTTATCCTTAGGAGGGAGGAAGTCCCTATAACTGGCTAACTTAATTTCTAGGGATATGTCAACACTTTGGTCCTCTACAGGAGCAAAAATGTTATTTTCATTAGTAAAATAAATTTTTGAATATACTTACCCGATAATCATGTAGCTGTCAACTCTGTTGCCGACAGAAATCTACGGTAGGGATACGCCAGCGATCGCTATACAGGTGGGGGTGAACACCACAGCGCCATCTGTGGTCAGGTACTCTAGTACTTCTTGTCAACACCACCTCAATTTTTTCCTCGGTCCACTGGTTCTCTATGGGGAGGAAGGGTGGGTCAATTAAATCATGATTATCGGGTAAGTATATTCAAAAATTTATTTTACTAATGAAAATAACATTTTTCAATATTAATCTTACCCGATAATCATGTAGCTGATTCACACCCAGGGTGGTGGGTGGAGACCAGCATACATGTTAACACAGAAGCTAAGTATCCCGTATTTTATTTTATTAGTTATTCAAAAATAACATAAAATAAATAAGTACCTGGTAAGGAAGACGACTTGAACCATTACTCTGCCTTTATTAAGTACGTCTTTCTTACTGAGCGTAGCGGTCCTCTTAGGATGCTGAACGACTCTTAGGTGCTGAAGTATAAAGGGCTGCAACCCATACTAAAGGACCTCATCACAACCTTTAACCTCGGCGCTTCTCAAGAAAGAATTGACCACCCGCCAAATCAACAAGGATGTGGAAGGCTTCTTAGCCAACCGTACAACCCATAAAAAGTATTCAAGAGAAAGGTTAAAAAGGTTATGGGATTATGGGAATGTAGTGGCTGAGCCCCCGCCTACTACTGCATTCGCTGCTACGAATGGTCCCAGGGTGTAGCAGTTCTCGTAAAGAGACTGGACATCTTTGAGATAGAATGATGCGAACACTGACTTGCTTCTCCAATAGGTTGCATCCATAACACTGCAGAGAACGGTTCTGTTAGAGGGCCACTGAAGTAGCCACAGCTCTCACTTCATGTGTCCTTACCTTCAGCAAAGCAAGGTCTTCTTCCTTCAGATGAGAATGTGCTTCCCTAATCAGGAGCCTGAATAGGTAAGAAACTGAGTTCTTAGACCTTGGAAGAGAAGGCTTCTTGATAGCCCACCATAAGGCTTCTGATTGTCCTCGTAAAGGTTATGACCTTTTTAGATAGTACCTAAGAGCTCTAACTGGGTAAAGTACTCTCTCCAGTTCGTCCCCCACCAAGTTGGACAGGCTTGGGATCTCGAACGACTTAGGCCAAGGACGTGAAGGAAGCTCGTTTTAGCAAAAAACCGAGCTGCAAGGAACATGTAGCCGTTTCAGATGTGAAAACTATGTTCCTGCTGAAGGCGTGGATCTCACTTACTCTTTTAGCTGTTGTCAAGCACACGAGGAAAAGAGTTTTTAATGTGAGGTCCTTAAAAGAGGCTGATTGGAGAGGTTCAAATCTTGATGACATAAGGAACCTTAGGACCACGTCTAGATTCCAGCCTGGAGTGGACAACCAACGTTCCTTTGAGGTCTTAAAAGACCTAAGGAGGTCCTGTAGATCTTTGTTGGTGGAAAGATACAAGCCTCTGTGGCGGAAAACCGCTGCCAACATACTTCTGTAACCCTTAATCGTAGGAGCTGAAAGGGATCTTACGTTCCTTAGATGTAACAGGAAGTCAGCAATCTGGGTTACAGTGGTACTGGATGAGGAACTGCATTGGCCTTGTACCAGCTCTGGAAGACTTCCCCTTTAGACTGATAGATTCTGAGAGTGGAAGTCCTCCTTGCTCTGGCAATCGCTCTGGCTGCCTCCTTCGAAAAGCCCCTAGCTCTTGAGAGTCTTTCGAAAGTCTGAAGGCAGTCAGACGAAGAGCGTGGAGGTTTGGATGTACCTTCTTTACGTGAGGTAGACGTAGAAGGTCCACTCCTAGAGGAAGAGTCCTGGGAATGTCGACCAGCCATTGCAGTACCTCTATGAACCATTCTCTCGCGGGCCAGAGCGGAGCCAACCAACGTCAGCCGTGTCCCTTTGCGAGAGGCGAACTTCTGAAGTACCCTGTTGACAATCTTGAACGGCGGGAATGCATACAGGTCGAGATGGGACCAATCCAGCAGAAAAGCATCCACGTGAACTGCTGCTGGGTCTGGAATCGGAGAACAATACAACGGGAGCCTCTAGGTTATCGAGGTAGCGAACAGATCTATGGTTGGCTGACCCCACAGGGCCCAAAGTCTGCTGCAAACATTCTTGTGAAGGGTCCACTCTGTGGGGATGACCTGACCCTTCCGGCTAAGGCGATCTGCCATGACATTCATATCGCCCTGAATGAACCTCGTTACCAGCGTGAGCTTTCGATCTTTTAACCAGATGAGGAGGTCCCTTGCGATCTAGAACAACTTCCACGAATGAGTCCCTCCCTGCTTGGAGATGTAAGCCAAGGCTGTGGTGTTGTCAGAGTCCACCTCCACCACCTTGTTAAGCTGGAGGGACTTGAAGTTTATCAAGGTCAGATGAACCGCCAACAGCTCCTTGCAATAGATGTGAAGTGTCCTTAGCTCCTGATTCCATGTTCCCGAGCATTCCTGTCCGTTCAAAGTCGCACCCCAGCCCATGTCTGATGCGTCAGAGAAGAGACGGCGGTCGGGTTTCTGAACAGCCAAAGGTAGACTTCCTTGAGAAGAAAGCTGTTCTTTCACCACGTGAGAGTAGACCTCCTCTCTTCGGAAACAGGAACTGATATCGTCTCTAGCGTCATGTCCTTTATCCAGTGAGCCGCTAGATGATACTGAAGGGGGGGAGGTGGGGTCTCCCTAACTCGATGAACAGTGCCAGCGATGAAAGTGTCCCTGTTAGACTCATCCACTACCTGACTGAGCATCGGTTCCTTCTCAGCATGCTCTGGATGCAATCTAGGGCTTAGTATATCTTTGGGGCCGACGGAAAAGCCCGAAAAGCTCGACTCTGAAGATCCATACCCAGGTAGACAATGGTCTGGGATGGGACGAGCTGGGACTCCTCAAAATTGACCAGGAGGCCCAGTTCCTTGGTCAGATCCATAGTCCATCTGAGAATCTCCAGACAGCGACGACTTGTGGGAGCTCTTAAAAGCTAGTCGTCTGACGGAGCCGGACACAAGATCATGGTACTGCTGCACAGTCTGTGAACTGTCAACCATGGGGAAGCGAGGAAGTACAGTGACAACCCGAAGCTGTCTAGACTGTCTGGGTCGTACAGACAACTCCTTATCGGGTTGCTGAGGTTGCCGCACTGCGTCACAACAAGACACTTCTGCTGGTTGTTGAACGTCTTCCCAGTGACACACTGACTCCGTAAACAAAAAATCCTCTAACAAGGACTAAGCTTGGACTGCATGTCTTGCAACACAGCTCAAGGTCTATGGGAGCAGGTGTGGTAACAGACGGGGTTAGCGACTGAAGTGGAACCATTACCCTCCCTGGAAGCATGCTATGCTTAAATAAAAGTCCATAGGAGGCTAAGCAGCTAAAGGCTCCTCTCCAAATGACAGAGTCCTCAAGGGAAAATCAGAAGGAGGGAGAATAGCACTTTCTCATCTACAGGAACCATATCCGAGAAAAGCTAAATTCTCTCAGTGAGGGTTTCACTGGTGCAAAAGCAGCAGACTAGAAGGCAACGTTATGAAACTGCTTGACAGTCTAGTGAGTTGGCAACAACCAAAGATGTGTGACTGAGAAGCATGCGGTAAGGTATGCAGAGCATGCTGTATGTAGAGCATGCTGTAAGGTAAGCAGAGCATGTTGCATGGCGTGCGGCTTATGCTGCATGGGAAGAGGCTCATGCTGCATGGGATGAGGCTCATGCTGCATGGTATGAGACTCATGCTGCATGGGATGAGGCTCAAGCTGCAAGGGATGAGGCTTATGCCGCATGCGTTGAGGAGGATGCCGCATAGTATGAGGCTCCTGCCTCATGGGTTGAGGCGGTTGCCGCCTAGCATGAGGCTTTTGCCTCATGGTTTGAGGAGGATGCCGCATAGCATGAGGCTCCTCATAAGCATGAGGCTGCCTCATGGGTAGAGGAGGATTTTTTAAAGAAAACTGAACCTGACACTAATCTAGCTGTCCGAGGATTTACCTGGTGAGACATCAGTCTCTTTACCAGCGAGTTTTACCAGATTTCCCCGGGCCACCACGTGACACAATTGGTAGTAATTCATTCAAATTACCCCTAATGAGTCAATATGGATAAATATCAACACAACATCGTGTTCAAAATAGAAATAAATTTCTACCTCATACTTGGGATCGAACGCTAGCCCCTTCTAATGAAAGGCCAGGTCGAAACCAACCATGCCACGAGAGCCCATTCAAGAGTTGAGGTTCTTGCCTCAAGAGTGGAGGTGGCTGCCGCAAGAGTTGAGGTTGCTGCCTCAAGGATGGTGGAGGTTGCCGCAACGCAAGAGGTTGCTGCATAGCGCTGGTATCTGGCAACTCCCAATGCGGCAGCTCACGCGTGGAGGTAGGTTGAGGAACCTCAACATCATACGTCTGGCAGGGTGGACTGCGCAGAGGTGGAGTCGAGGTTGCTGCCTCGAGGATGGTGGAGGTTGTCGCACCGCAAGAGGTAGCTGCCTCGAGGATGGAGGAGGTAGTCGCAACGCATGAGTCTCCTACCTCAAGGGTAGAGGAGGTTGCTGCAAAGCATAAGGCTCCTGCCTCAAGTGTTGAGGAGGTTGCCGCGTGGCAAGAGGCTCCTGCCTCAAGGAAAGTGGAGGTTGCTGCACAGAGCTGGTATCTGGCAACTCCCAATGCGGCAGCTCACGCATGGAGGTAGCTTGAGGAACCTCAACATCATACGTCTGGCAGGCTGGACTGCGTAGAGGTGGAGGAGCGCTCGCAGGAGGAGGTGTGTTAACCTTCTCTGCCTGAAACTCCTGCTGTGGCGGGATGTTGCAAGGACAACCCCCACACCCTGAATCACACTTACTGACAATGGTCTCCACAAAACAAACTTTCCCCTTACGTAATCTACAACCAGACTCTTGGACAAAAGGACAAAACAAAACAAAACATAACCTTAAAACTATAATTCTTAAACCTTAAAATAAATCATAAACCATCCACATTCAAAATAAATACTTTAAACCAATCAAAACTTAACACTTTAAACTAATCAAAACTTAACACTATAAGATAAATAAAACTAAATATATAATTAACAAAAAAACCTTTCCGCAATCCAATAAATCCTAACGAAACTTAAAACTAACCGCAACCCAAACATGAAAACACAAAACACATATATATTACGAGTTCAACACCAAAATTTGTATGCTCATATATATTATTTGCAACACAGTCGTTCACAAACTGCCGAACTGTCTTTCACGGCACAACCCTCAATCTGTGATTAACAGGTTAAACTGTATGGCAAGTTGCCACCACTGCCTCCCTAATCGGGGTCGTAATCATCATCGTCATCATCCTTATCATCATTATCATCATCAATAGCAAGTAAACGGGCCGGTCATCAACAATCGTCAATCCAAAGAGCAGTCTTAATACCAAAAATCAATCACAGGCCAGGTCATCAACTATATCTCAGCATTCGAAAAAATTTAGGTCTCTCCAAAGGAGGAATCGCAGCCTGCCAAAATAAAAAAGAAAAACACTTACGAACACTTCTAGCTAACTGAACTATCGCACTATAATCAAAGATAAATAATAAATTGTTCCTATCATTCACAATCACGACAAGCAAAGATAAACAAAACTGTACTTACTTTGAAAATCAAAAACCACTTCCACGCTGGTCAGAAAAATATAAATGTAATCCAGCTCTCACACAACTGCCTTATGCTGCAGTCAAATAAAAAAAGCATTCGCTCCGAAACATTCACCACTGTCGTAACCTAACTAAAATATGTAAACAAACAATCTCATTTGTACCAACAGTCTTTCTCACCACCAACGATCATTCTCTAACTACCACTTGCTCTTCGGCGCGCACCGCAGTCACACAAACACAAACAAACACACACAAACACACACACTCTCGCGCGATCTAGCAAAACTAAAGCAAATGAAATTCTCTCTCTCTCTCTCTCTCTCTCTCTCTCTCTCTCTCTCTCTCTCTCTCTCTCTCTCTCTCTCTCTCTCAGGATTTGGCAAAACCAAAAATAAAAATAAAGCAAAAATAAATCCTCCACATTCCTCCCCCCTTACTTTGCCAAATCCTTCTCACACAACACTTACATTATTTTTTTCATAACCCAGTCGCAGTCGGGAACGGGACCTCTACTCCGAGTAACTGGGCCTCCATATACTCTCTCATTCACTTCTTCCTTATCACAATCATTAGCTACATTAACACTATTCCTATCTAAATCCCTATCATCTAATATACCATGTACAATCATATCTACCTCGTTCTCATCTGGCCCTATAATTACACTCATTTCTGTAAACAGTTCATCCATTTCATCAAAACATTCTCAACTTTAGTAAAAGATTCATTCATACTACTAATCATTCTCCTATCTCTCACTCTCGCATTCGTCATCCTTTCTTTTACATCACCTAAGGAAAAGCCACACACACTATAGGTATCATTCATACTCAGCCATGATTCATCTGTATTAACACATTTATCTTCCATACACACTTGCACATTTACACCCTTGTCATACTTATTTCTATTCTCACTTTTACTTGTAAAATTTTCCCTTTTTTCATCCTTACTTAAAACTTTCAAACGCCTCTTTTTCCTATATTCAACCAACACTAATTGTTTATTTTCCAGCCCTAACTTTTCATGCATACTAGATTCATACTTGCTCATTTCTAACCAATTATTCATCCCATTCTCACAAACATTGATCCTATTCCTTCCACACACACAGGAGGACTCACCCAGTTGAACCCTCTCACACTCTAGTTTCCCGAACATCCTGGCTGGCCTAATCCCTTCTTTCTACAAACCCTAGCTATATGCCCATCTGCACCACATTCAGTACACTTACCCCGCGGCTCCTTGCACATTCTAGCATAATGACCATCCTTACCACAATTACCACAAATCACATTCATACGATTACTTCTACATCCACTTGCTACGTGCCCAGTCATACCACACCGATAACACTTTATCCCTTTCTCTTTCTTGCACTCACTAATTCTATGCCCTACCTCACCACATCCAAAACAAACACCTAGAGCCCATCTACATTCATTCTTCTTATGTCCTACTTTCCCACATCTATAACACTTCTCTTCACGGATACAACTACCTGACCTACCTTGCGGCGCACTAGCACTCATATCCCTCCAAACCTGATTCCCTTGCCTAAACCCTTCATTTGTCCTTACAGGTATTCCCACATTACTCGCCCTAACACTCCTATCTACTACACTATCAGCTACCCTCATCGGTCCTCTCATAACAGCATCTCTAAAACTAACAAATTCTGGCACACTTTCCTCCATTCCAGTTCTTACACTCACAGATTTACTTTCTTTCATACACCTATCCAACTCGTAATCCTCAACTATCTCTAAAATATCATCCCATGTCAATCTTTCTTTCGTCCACCTCATTTTCTCCTTCCGTTTCAAATTAACAAACTCAGCAACATTCTCGGGTACAGTAGCCAAATACTTCCTCATTAACTCCTTATTCTCATTTATACCTTCATCCCCATACTTCTTCCTAGCTAAAGTTTCCAACCTACATACGTACATTGATATCGCTTCTCCTGCATTCATCCGTGCTTCATCAAAATCATTCTTACGCTTATACTTAACACTCCCTTTCATACGTTTTACCTGCTCAATTATTCTCTTTTTCACACTTTCATAATCAACGTCCCCTACACTCATTATCACTCCATACATCGTCAACAAATACCCAGTCAAATATTCTCCTAACTCCCTAGCCCAAACTCTTTTACTATTACCATACTTATCCTGACAATACCTCTCATACTCCTTGAAAAAATCATATACATCCCTACTGCTATGCTCATTGAACCTTTCACACCGAGGTACCTCTCTCATAAACACAGTCTTACACACATCACGTTCATTCTCACTGCTATCATCACAGTCTACTCCCTTGTTACCTTCTTCCTCATTCGAATATAATGAATCCACTTCCACACTTAAATTCCTATCCTTAACCATTCCCTTCTTACCCTTTTTCTTACTTACCACTTTCACCCATTCACGATCGTCCTTGCTATCAACCTGATACTTTTTCTTCTCTTTCTTCACATCACTTTTACCTTTCCTTTCATCTTTCCTCTCACCTTTCTGTTCATCCTTACTATGCCTAATTCCCTTATCTTCAATATCACCATCACTATTACTACTATCACTATCACTTCCTTTCCCATTATCACTAACCTTAACCTTCTCATCCACTATCAACCCATTACCCGAAGCTGAGGACACTCCTCCGACTGCACCTTCCCCCATTATAGTTTTCATCATCCCCATGACTTGCCCCATCATATCTTCCATTCGTTTCTCCATTCGTTCTTCATTCTCTCGCATCCTCATCTCAACACCCTCTTCCACTCTCTCTACAGTTCCCTGAATTTCCCTCAGTTTCCTATGCATCTCCTCATTCTCACACCTTAACCACTTATTCTCTTCCAACAATTTCTCCTCACGCTCCTTACTCAGCCGCAATTCCTCCTCCAAAGCCTTGTATTTACCTTCCATTTTTCTTCAACCTTAATTCTAAATTCGTATCCTATCAGTCCTTCGTCAAAGAGTCCAGCTATCAGTCCCGCCTTAGCAGTCCCTGTTCGGGCGCCAAAATAATGTGGCGGGATGTTGCAAGGACAACCCCCACACCCTGAATCATACTTACTGACAATGGTCTCCACAAAACAAACTTTCCCCTTACGTAATCTACAACCAGACTCTTGGACAAAAGGACAAAACAAAACAAAACATAACCTTAAAACTATAATTCTTAAACCTTAAAATAAATCATAAACCATCCACATTCAAAATAAATACTTTAAACCAATCAAAACTTAACACTTTAAACTAATCAAAACTTAACACTATAAGATAAATAAAACTAAATATATAATTAACAAAAAAACCTTTCCGCAATCCAATAAATCCTAACGAAACTTAAAACTAACCGCAACCCAAACATGAAAACACAAAACACATATATATTACGAGTTCAACACCAAAATTTGTATGCTCATATATATTATTTGCAACACAGTCGTTCACAAACTGCCGAACTGTCTTTCACGGCACAACCCTCAATCTGTGATTAACAGGTTAAACTGTATGGCAAGTTGCCACCACTGCCTCCCTAATCGGGGTCGTAATCATCATCGTCATCATCCTTATCATCATTATCATCATCAATAGCAAGTAAACAGGCCGGTCATCAACAATCGTCAATCCAAAGAGCAGTCTTAATACCAAAAATCAATCACAGGCCAGGTCATCAACTATATCTCAGCATTCGAAAAAATTTAGGTCTCTCCAAAGGAGGAATCGCAGCCTGCCAAAATAAAAAAGAAAAACACTTACGAACACTTCTAGCTAACTGAACTATCGCACTATAATCAAAGATAAATAATAAATTGTTCCTATCATTCACAATCACGACAAGCAAAGATAAACAAAACTGTACTTACTTTGAAAATCAAAAACCACTTCCACGCTGGTCAGAAAAATATAAATGTAATCCAGCTCTCACACAACTGCCTTATGCTGCAGTCAAATAAAAAAAGCATTCGCTCCGAAACATTCACCACTGTCATAACCTAACTAAAATATGTAAACAAACAATCTCATTTGTACCAACAGTCTTTCTCACCACCAACGATCATTCTCTAACTACCACTTGCTCTTCGGCGCGCACCGCAGTCACACAAACACAAACAAACACACACAAACACACACACTCTCGCGCGATCTAGCAAAACTAAAGCAAATGAAATTCTCTCTCTCTCTCTCTCTCTCTCTCTCTCTCTCTCTCTCTCTCTCTCTCTCTCTCTCTCTCTCTCTCTCAGGATTTGGCAAAACCAAAAATAAAAATAAAGCAAAAATAAATCCTCCACACTGCATCAACACCGCAAGCTGAGACTGCATTGTCAGCAGCATAGACCACTAGAGTTTAAGAAAGACAACAACAAACGGAGCTACTGTCCGTTGAAACTGAGAGTCTAAAACAGCTGGTGCGGCAACAGACGGAGTTACTGTCTGTTGCGATACCACCTTGCCTCTCTGGGAGGTGTGCAGTTGTCGTACTGCAGCAAGTCCGAACTGACCCAGTGCTAATGGCACCACCTAGGAGTTGGACTTGCGCGGAAGGGACCGACTTGCACTTAAAAGCTGCAAGATTTGGTCCATGGTTTCTGCAAGAAACCTCTTCCGCAGACGAGGAATAAATGGGCTCTCTCGTCTTTGTGTGGGTGGGGTGATCACGTCGGCTATGTGAGTTGGTTACACCCGAAACCACGGAGGGAAACGTCTGTTCGTCGATCAAGACCTGCTGAACCCATAAGTCCTTCGACATTACTTCTCCCCTGGGCTTGGGAGCTTGTAAGAGGTCCCAGACTAGGCGAACAACTGGCACGAACAGACGAACCCTCGAACGCAACACTGTAACACTTTGCGCTTATCACTGTATCACTTTTGATTTTCTGTTTGCACTTATTTCACTGAACTCGAAACTTTAAGTGGTTTGTACCTGAAACACGCAATTCTATCCTTCATTAAAAGTTAGTAATTGCGAAAACAGTATTACAATGTAACAGAAAAACATAATGAAAGATAAATAATTCAGTGGCTGGAAAAGAGATTAAACACTAGATCAAATAAACTACGTTTAAAATCTCTCACCGCATAAAGTCTGAGAACAAGAATAAAACTCTAGAAACGTTTATATTCTTCCCCTAAAGAGACTAGGGAGAAGAGCAAAAACGATAACAACGTTACCCGCTTGAACGAAACGTTTATCCTCCTCTCTCTCCCTCCGTCTCTATCTCTCTCTCTCTCTCTCTCTTGACTTAGCACCTGAGAGAAGAGCCCAATTATATATATCGTTAAAACATATTATTGTTAAAGGAAAAAAACTGAAAGGTTTCCCAAATAAAAAGTTCCTTTATTAGAATAGAACCATTTAAGCTAAGAAAGAATGAACAAAACGCTAGAATCGGTTTACTCTTACTGCAACGTGACACCGTGATAGACTCTCTCTCTATCGTAACGATAGAGCGCAAGTTGAATGTTCTGAACGTCAACAACTGCAGAGACAAAACAAAACGTTAGTTCAACTTTGAAAACAGTACAAGACTATCAAAGAAATTCTTTCAAAAACATTAAAATAGCATAATATGTTAACAGGTAAAAACGAAATGACGGGCTCAAAGTTAATTAACTTCGGTTCCAAGAAAAGACCGCCTACTATTAGGAAAGGTCGAATATAAACAAATATAAAAATTAATTTTAATAAGTTTATAATAAAAGGAAGTTAATCAAAGAGGCCTATAAAAGGCGGAGAGATATAAAATAAATCTATAACTTTGTTAAGCAAAATTAAGAGAGTCTATACTCTCTTCGACACCAACACTTCCGTCTAAGGGAAGGGTCGGCCATTTAAAAGTGAAAGAGAGTTCATACTCTCTTCGTACCAAAATTAAATCAAAAATTAAATCAAATTAAATCCAAAAACTTGCTAAGCTAATGATATAGCTTCCTGAATAGCGAAGGCTAAACTCTAGAGCAAATACATCACCAAATCGTGAGCAATAACTCCAGAATCAACAGCGTATCCATGTAGGTCTAGCCGGAGGCACGACAGAGGAAAAATTGAGGTGGTGTTGACAAGAAGTACTAGAGTACCTGACCACAGATGGCGCTGTGGTGTTCACCCCCACCTGTATAGCGATCGCTGGCGTATCCCTACCGTAGATTTCTGTCGGCAACAGAGTTGACAGCTACATGATTATCGGGTAAGATTAATATTGAAAAATTAGGAATCATGTCAAACTCCTAATGGCATGAGCATGAAGACGAGGTAGGTGTTAAGCTTGGTCATTGCCAAGGACTGGTAGACGGTCAAGTAAGAATCTACGTCCGTTTGGAGGGATGTTGTCTGAATGAGAGTTCATTTATGAGAAATGGGTCTGCTTACATTTGGCCACAAAAGTCCTTCTCTTCATCTGGGAGGATAGGGGAGATAGTAAAAAACAAAAGTTTTTCATTGTTATGAAAGGTTGCTCAATCATGTGGCTTCCTCCCCCTAGTGTCCAATCCAACAAAGAAAGGAGCGACTGCTTCACCACAGGGAGAGGGCAAAAAGGATGGATAGAAGGGCCAGTTGGTCTTATCTCTCATTCTAGACTTGTACTGTGGCTGCTATCTTAACACAGGATGTTTCCTGTACCAGAAAGGAGTTAGGTTTGCTACAAGATCTGTTGTGCAACTACTTCCTAGGATAGGACACAAGTAACTAGAGACCTGTTAATATACTCTCATAGGTAGCCTAATTGGCAGAGAATCATGTTATTTTCATTAGTAAAATAAATTTTTGAATATACTTACCCGATGATCATGTAGCTGTCAACTCTGTTGCCCGACAGAAATCTACGGTCGGGATACGCCAGCGATCGCTATACAGGTGGGGGTGTACACAACAGCGCCATCTGTGGTCAGGTACTCCAGTACTTCTTGTCAACACCACCTCAATTTTTTCCTCGGTCCACTGGTTCTCTATGGGGAGGAAGGGTGGGTCAATTAAATAATGATCATCGGGTAAGTATATTCAAAAATTTATTTTACTAATGAAAATAACATTTTTCAATATTAATCTTACCCGATGATCATGTAGCTGATTCACACCCAGGGTGGTGGGTGGAGACCAGCATACATGTTGACAAAGAAGCTAAGTATCCCGTATTTCATTTTATTAGTTATTCAAAAATAACATAAAATAAATAAGTACCTGGTAAGGAAGACGACTTGAAACATTACTCTGCCTTTATTAAGTACGTCTTCCTTACTGAGCGTAGCGGTCCTCTTAGGATGCTGAACGACTCTTAGGTGCTGAAGTATAAAGGGCTGCAACCCATACTAAAGGACCTCATCACAACCTTTAACCTCGGCGCTTCTCAAGAAAGAATTGACCACCCGCCAAATCAACAAGGATGTGGAAGGCTTCTTAGCCGACCGTACAACCCATAAAAAGTATTCAAGAGAAAGGTTAAAAAGGTTATGGGATCATGGGAATGTAGTGGCTGAGCCCCCGCGTACTACTGCATTCGTTGCTATGAATGGTCCCAGGGAGTAGCAGTTCTCGTAAAGAGACTGGACATCTTTGAGATAGAATGATGCGAACACTGACTTGCTTCTCCAATAGGTTGCATCCATAACACTCTGCAGAGAACGGTTCTGTTTGAAGGCCACTGAAGTAGCCACAGCTCTCACTTCATGTGTCCTTACCTTCAGCAAAGCAAGGTCTTCTTCCTTCAGATGAGAATGTGCTTCCCTAATCAGAAGCCTGATTTAGTAAGAAACTGAGTTCTTAGACCTAGGAAGAGAAGGCTTCTTGATAGCACACCATAAGGCTTCTGATTGTCCTCGTAAAGGTTATGACCTTTTTAGATAGTACCTAAGAGCTCTAACTGGGCAAAGTACTCTCTCCAGTTCGTTCCCCACCAAGTTGGACAGGCTTGGGATCTCGAACGACTTAGGCCAAGGACATGAAGGAAGCTCGTTTTAGCAAAAAACCGAGCTGCAAGGAACATGTAGCCGTTTCAGATGTGAAAACTATGTTCCTGCTGAAGGCGTGGATCTCACTTACTCTTTTAGCTGTTGCAAAGCACACGAGGAAAAGAGTTTTTAATGTGAGGTCCTTAAAAGAGGCTGATTGGAGAGGTTCAAATCTTGATGACATAAGGAACCTTAGGACCACGTCTAGATTCCAGCCTGGAGTGGACAACCGACGTTCCTTTGAGGTCTCAAAAGACCTAAGGAGGTCCTGTAGATCTTTGTTGGTGGAAAGATCCAAGCCTCTGTGGCGGAAAACCGCTGCCAACATACTTCTGTAACCCTTGATCGTAGGAGCTGAAAGGGATCTTACGTTCCTTAGATGTAACAGGAAGTCAGCAATCTGGGTTACAGTGGTACTGGTTGAGGAAACTGCATTGGCCTTGTACCAGCTTCGGAAGACTTCCCCTTTAGACTGATACTCTGAGAGTGGATGTCCTCCTTGCTCTGGCAATCGCTCTGGCTGCCTCCTTCGAAAAGCCCCTAGCTCTTGAGAGTCTTTCGATAGTCTGAAGGCAGTCAGACGAAGAGCGTGGAGGTTTGGGTGTACCTTCTTTACGTGAGGTTGACGTAGAAGGTCCACTCCTAGAGGAAGAGTCCTGGGAATGTCGACCAGCCATTGCAGTACCTCTATGAACCATTCTCTCGCGGGCCAGAGGGGAGCAACCAACGTCAGCCGTGTCCCTTTGCGAGAGGCGAACTTCTGAAGTACCCTGTTGACAATCTTAACGGCGGGAATGCATACAGGTCGAGATGGGACCAATCCAGCAGAAAAGCATCCACATGAACTGCTGCTGGGTCTGGAATCGGAGAACAATACAACGGGAGCCTCTAGGTTATCGAGGTAGCGAACAGATCTATGGTTGGCTGACCCCACAGGGCCCAAAGTCTGCTGCAAACATTCTTGTGAAGGGTCCACTCTGTGGGGATGACCTGACCCTTCCGGCTGAGGCGATCTGCCATGACATTCATATCGCCCTGAATGAACCTCGTTACCAGCGTGAGCTTTCGATCTTTTGACCAGATGAGGAGGTCCCTTGCGATCTAGAACAACTTCCACGAATGAGTCCCTCCCTGCTTGGAGATGTAAGCCAAGGCTGTGGTGTTGTCAGAGTCCACCTCCACCACCTTATTAAGCTGGAGGGACTTGAAGTTTATCAAGGCCAGATGAACCGCCAACAGCTCCTTGCAATTGATGTGAAGTGTCCTTTGCTCCTGATTCCATGTTCCCGAGCATTCCTGCCCGTCCAAAGTCGCACCCCAGCCCGTGTCTGATGCGTCCGAGAAGAGACGGCGGTCGGGTTTCTGAACAGCCAAAGGTAGACCTTCCTTGAGAAGAAAGCTGTTCTTTCACCACGTTAGAGTAGACCTCCTCTCTTCGGAAACAGGAACTGAGACCGTCTCTAGCGTCATGTCCTTTATCCAGTGAGCAGCTAGATGATACTGAAGGGGGCGGAGGTGGAGTCTCCCTAACTCGATGAACAGGGCCAGCGATGAAAGTGTCCCTGTTAGACTCATCCACTACCTGACTGAGCATCGGTTCCTTCTCAGCATGCTCTGGATGCATTCTAGGGCTTGGTAGATCCTTGGGGCCGACGGAAAAGCCCGAAAAGCTCGACTCTGAAGCTCCATACCCAGGTAGACAATGGTCTGGGATGGGACGAGCTGGGACTCCTCTAAATTGACCAGGAGGCCCAGTTCCTTGGTCAGATCCATAGTCCATCTGAGATTCTCCAGACAGCGACGACTTGTGGGAGCTCTTAAAAGCCAGTCGTCTGACGGAGTCGGACACAAGATCATGGTATTGCTGCACAGTCTGTGAACTGTCAACCATGGGGAAGCGAGGAAGTACAGCGACAACCCGAAACTGTCTAGACTGTCTGGGTAGTACAGACAACTCCTTATCGGGTTGCTGAGGTTGCCGCACTGCGTCACAACAAGTCACCTCTGCTGGTTGTTGAACGTCTTCCCAGTGACACACTGACTCCGTAAACAAAAAATCCTCTAACAAGGACTAAGCTTGGACTGCATGTCTTGCAACAAAGCTCAAGGTCTATGGGAGCAGGTGTGGCAACAGACGGGGTTAGCGACTGAAGCGGAACCATTACCCTCCCTGGAAGCATGTTATGCTTAAATAAAAGTCCATAGGAGGCTAAGCAGCTTAAGGCTCCTCTCCAAATGACAGAGTCCTCAAGGGAATATCAGAAGGAGGGAGAATAGCACTTTCTCATCTACAGGAACCATATCCGAGAAAAGCTAAGTTCTCTCAGTGAGGGTTTCACTGGTGCAAAAGCAGCAGACCAGAAAGGCAACGTTATGAAACTGCTTGACAGTCTTGTGAGTTGGCAACAACCAAAGATGTGTGACTGAGGAGCATGTGCAGAGCATGCTGTAAGGTATGCAGAGCATGCTGTAAGGTATGCAGAGCATGCTGTATGTAGAGCATGCTGTAAGGTATGCAGAGCATGTTGCATGGCATGCGGCTTATGCTGCATGGGATGAGGCTCATGCTGCATGGGATGAGGCTCATGCTGCATGGTATGAGGCTCATGCTGCATGGTATGAGGCTCATGCTGCATGGGATGAGGCTCATGCTGCAAGGGATGAGGCTCATGCCGCATGGGTTGAGGAGGATGCCGCATAGTATGAGGCTCCTGCCTCATGGGTTGAGGAGGTTGCCGCATAGCATGAGGCTCCTGCCTCATGGGTTGAGGAGGATGCCGCATAGCATGAGGCTCCTGCCTCATGGGTTGAGGAGGATGCCGCATAGCATGAGGCTCCTGCCTCATGGGTTGAGGAGGATGCCGCATAGCATGAGGCTCCTGCCTCATGGGTAGAGGAGGTTGCCGCATAGCATGAGGCTCCTGCCTCATGGGTTGAGGAGGATGCCGCATAGCATGAGGCTCCTGCCTCATGGGTTGAGGAGGATGCCGCATAGCATGAGGCTCCTGCCTCATGGGTTGAGGAGGATGCCGCATAGCATGAGGCTCCTGCCTCATGGGTAGAGGAGGTTGCCGCATAGCATGAGGCTCCTGCCTCATGGGTTGAGGAGGATGCCGCATAGCATGAGGCTCCTCATAGCATGAGGCTCCTGCCCATGGGTTGAGGAGGATGTCGCATAGCATGAGGCTCCTGCCTCATGGGTTGAGGAGGATGTCGCATAGCATGAGGCTCCTCATAGCATGAGGCTCCTGCCTCATGGGTTGAGGAGGATGCCGCATAGCATGAGGCTCCTCATAGCATGAGGCTCCTGCCTCATGGGTTGAGGAGGATGCCGCATAGCATGAGGCTCCTGCCTCATGGGTAGAGGAGGTTGCCGCATAGCATGAGGCTCCTGCCTCATGGGTTGAGGAGGTTGCCTCATAGTGCTGGAACCCGGCAACTCCCGATGCGGCAACTCACGCATGAAAGCAGGAGGCGCAGCAAGAACATGCGTCTGGCAGGGTGGACTGCGCATCGGAGGTGGAGCTCTCACAGGTGGAGGGTGGGAGCAGGCAGCCGCAGTATCTGCTGAGCGCACAACCTCGGCGGGTTGTAGGTTAACAGGCTGCATTGTCAACCTTCCAGCATGATACTCCTGTATGAAGGAGCAAGCTGAGACTGTATAGTCTGCAGCATGGACCACTAGGGTCTATGAAAAACAACAACAAACGGAGCTACTGTCCGTTGAGACTGAGGGTCTAAAACAGCTGGTGCGGCAACAGACGGAGTTACTGCCTGTTGCGGTACCACCTTGCCTCTCTGGGAGGTGTGCAGTTGTCGTACTGCAGCAAGTCCGAACTGACCCAGTGGCAGTGGCTACACCTAGGAGTTGGACTTGCGCGGAAGGGACCGACTTGCACTTAAAAGCTGCATGATTTGGTCCATGGTTTCTGCGAGAAAACTCTTCCGCAGACGAGGAATAAATGGGCTCTCTCGTCTTTGTGTGGGTGGGGTGATCACGTCGGCTACGTGAGTGGATACACCCGAAACCACGGAGGGAAACGTCTGTTCGTCGATCAAGGCCTGATGAACCCATAAGTCCTTCGACATTACTTCTCCCCTGGGCTTGGGAGCTTGTAAGAGGTCCCAGACTAGGCGAACAACTGGCACGAACAGACGAACCCTCGAACGCAACACTGTAACACTTTGCACTTATCACTTTATCACTTTTGATTTTCTGTTTGCACTTATTTCACTGAACTCGAAACTTTAAGTGGTTTGTACCTGAGACACGCAATTCTATCCTTCATTAAAAGTTAGTAATTGCGAAAACAGTATTACTGTACAATGTAACAGAAAAACATAATGAAAGATAAAGAATTCAGTGGCTGGAAAAGAGACTAAACACTAGATCAAATAAACTACGTTTAAAATCTCTCACCGCATAAAGCCTGGGAACAAGAATAAAACTCTAGAAACGTTTACCTTCTTCCCCTAAAGAGACTAGGGAGAAGAGCAAAAACGATAACAACGTTACCCGCTTGAACGAAACGTTTATCCTCCTCTCTCTCCCTCCGTCTCTATCTCTCTCTCTCTTGACTTAGAACCTGAGAGATGAGCCCAATTATATATATCGTTAAAACATATTATTGTTAAAGGAAAAAAACTGAAAGATTTCCCAAATAAAAAGTTCCTTTATTAGAATTAAAACCATTTAAGCTAAGAAAGAATGAACAAAACGCTAGAATCGGTTTACTCTTACTGCAACGTGAAACCGTGAATACTCTCTCTCTATCGTAACGATAGAGCGCAAGTTGAACGTTCTGAACGTCAACAACTGCGGAGACAAAACAAAACGTTAGTTCAACTTTGAAAACAGTACGAGACTATCAAAGAAATTCTTTCAAAAACATTAAAATTAAAATAGCATAAAATCTTAACAGGTAAAAACGATATGACGGGCTCAATGTTAATTAACTTCGGTTCCAAGAAAAGACCGCCTACTATTAGGAAAGGTCGCATATAAACAAACATAAAAATTAATTTTTATAAGTTTATAATAAAAGGAAGTTAATCGAAGAGGCCTAAAAAAGGCGGAGAGATATAAAATAAATCTATAACTTTGTTAAGCAAAATTAAGAAAGAGAGTCTATACTCTCTTCGACACCAACACTTCCGTCTAAGGGAAGGGTCGGCCATTTAAAAGTGAAAGAGAGTTCATACTCTCTTCGTCACCAAAATTAAATCAAATTAATTCCAAAAACTTGCTAAGCTAATGTTATAAGCTTCCTGAATAGCGAAGGCTAAACTCTAGAGCAAATACATCACCAAATCGTGAACAATAACTCCAGAATCAACAGCGTATCCAAGTAGGTCTAGCCAGTGGCACGACAGAGGAAAAATTGAGGTGGTGTTGACAAGAAGTACTGGAGTACCTGACCACAGATGGCGCTGTTGTGTACACCCCCACCTGTATAGCGATCGCTGGCGTATCCCGACCGTAGATTTCTGTCGGGCAACAGAGTTGACAGCTACATGATCATCGGGTAAGATTAATATTGAAAATTATCTATTGTTACCCAACTCCTGCGTATAAGCACTGTGCCCCTGACAGGTTCTTCCTGGGAACTGGGATAGATCAGACATGATCGACTTCATGCACTTGAATCCAGGGCGATCCTTTCTTTTCCTCTCCTGCAAGGAAATCGCATCTGAATGTCCCACGATGCCGGAAAAACATGTTTACCAGGATCTTTCTTCTCATTCCTTCCATTATTGTATTTGGAGTTGCAGTGTCTTCTTGTAGAGAAGAGATGCAGAACTTGAAGTCGTGAACAGCAGGGTTCACATTTTTTTTTTTTTTTAAATGGAAGAAATTTTGCAGGCAATGACTAAAATTTTCTATTATTTTAAGGTATTGCACAGAAAACATACCAAATATAGCATGAGACCTCTTTTCTGCCAATGAAGGAAATATAAAATTTTTTTACAATAATTTCTATTTCCCTATGTATACAAACCTGAGCCCTTTGATATGCGAATGATTCTACCGCAGCTTATAACAAGGCGTCGGCATTAGCCGGTAGTTACCGTCTAGTGACTGGCAGCCCTGCCCCTCCTGGCAGTACACTTAACAGTCACACTGATGGCATCCAAGACTTTCGGGGAGGTGAAAGAAGGAAGTTAAGGTAAAGGTCTCAGGTTTGTGTAGTTAGGGGAATACAAATTATTTTTAAAATTTATAATTTGATCCTGCACGAATACATTCCCCTTGTAAGGAGGATGTGTGATAGAAAAACTGTTAACTATAGGTGAGGCTTACCTGTCTCTATGTCAGTCCAGCTACATGGGATTCCAGCAGCTATACCCAAAGGGAAGGAAAGAACAGAGAAAAATGGCCAGACACTCTCACTCTTAACCTACACTTACGTTGTAACCACTATAATAGACATGATGCTTTTGTTCTTGAGCAGTAATCAAAATGTATGTAAAGACTTGTGAGTGCATTCCTACAAATAATGCACAGTGAAGGTGGCTTGATGTTTCCATACTCCTGCGTCTAAAACTTGAGCCATGGTGAGATGTTTCTTAAAGGCTAGAGTAGCACCAACTCCTATGTCCTCCTGGGCGTGCACCTTAACTTGCTCTGATGTACTGGGGGGTGTAGGGTGTAATGCTCCGTTGATAGTCTAATGCAGCTAAGAGAAGATTATATGTTTTGTGACTTATTTCACCCTACTGGTGCCTAGGAACAGATTCTGTAGCTTGTGTCTGGCATTCTTCGTTCTCTTAACCCTGGATAGGTACGGTGGGTCGTTTGCGACCCCGAGCGTCAAAAAAAAACAGGTTTTTCTCACGTGACTCACCCGTGACTGAATTTGTGGGTGATCGACCTGCAGGAGGTGTCTCCCCTACACGCTCTAGTAGTGTCCAGATGTGCATTGCTGTAGCTGTACTCCTTCCCCGATTTCTGAGACGCGTCGGGGTCGTTCGCGTCCGAGTTTACCCTTCTGAGGTAGTTTGCATAATTATCAAAGTTATTACGTATTATGAAATTGTCGTAGAATGGTGCAACTTGTATAGGTTATCAGTTGTGGAAAGTCTTGGTGGATTGTTTGGCTACCATGTGCATGTTTTTTTTTTTAGTTAAAATGTCGTTCATCACCACGAGGACCATTTTACCGCGAGTGCCCCTTTTTCATTTTTTTTCATTTTTTTGCCAAGTCATTTTTCCGTAAGATATTGCCAAATAGTGTCGTAAAACTTTTGCTTGTTTAGTGTTGGAAAGTGTGTCTAGATGATCTGGCTACCCATGCATGACTTTGTTTTTGTCAGATACGACGTAGTTATTGGTATATTGGGTATTTAACTGCGGTTACCAATTTCTGTTTTTTTTTCAATATTTGTAAAAATTACTACGTAGTAAGGAATTGCCGTATATTATTCATTTTTTTTTCATGTTTATGTGTTAGAAAGTGTGCCTTGATGGTTGGGCTAACACGTGCATGTCTTTTTTTTTATCTGAGATGTCGTATATTAGAATGTCGGGCATTTTACCGCGAGTGTCCCTTTTTAATTTTTTTTCATTTTTTTGCCAAGTCATTTTTCCGTAAGATATTGCGAAATAGTGTCGTAAAACTTTTGCTTTTTTAATGTTGGAAAGTGTGTCTAGATGATCTGGCTACCCATGCGTGATTTTGTTTTTGTCAGATACGACGTAGTTATTGGTATATTGGGTATTTAACTGCGGTTGCCTATTTCTGTTTTTTTTTCAATATTTGTAAAAATTTACTACGTAGTAAGGAATTGCCGTATATTATTGATTTTTTTTTCATGTTTATGTGTTAGAAAGTGTGCCTTGATGGTTGGGCTAACACGTGCATGTCTTTTTTTTTTTATCTGAGATGCCGTATATTAGAATGTTGGGCATTGTTCCGCGAGTGCCCCTTTTTATTTGTTTTGCATTTTTTTGCTTAGTCATGTTACCGTAAGGAATTGGCAAGTAGTGTCGCAAAACTTATATTTTTATAGTGTTGGAAAGTGTTTCTAGATGATCTGGCTACCCATGCCTATTTTTTTTTTAGCCAGATATGGCGTATATATAAGTATGTGTTCGATTTTCCTGTGATTGCCATTTTTTCGTTTTTTCCCATTTCTTTCAAAATTACTACGTACTAAGGAACTATCACAGAGTAATATTTCATTTATATGTTTATTTGTCGGAAAATATGCCTTGATGGTTTGCCTAGCACGTGGCTGAAATTTTTTTTTTCTGAAATGCCGTATATTAGAATGGCCATTTTTCCACGAGTGCCCCTTTTTATTTGTTTTGCATTTTTTTGCTTAGTCATGTTACCGTAAGGAATTGGCAAGTAGTGTCGCAAAACTTATATTTTTATAGTGTTGGAAAGTGTTTTTAGATGATCTGGCTACCCATGCCTATCTTTTTTTTAGCCAGATATGGCGTATATATAGGTATGTGTTCGATTTTCCGGTGATTGCCATTTTTTCGTTTTTTCTCAATTCTTTCAAAATTACTACGTACTAAGGAACTATCACAGAGTAATGATTCCTCTAGATGTTTATTTGTCGGAAAATTTTGTTTACTTTTTTTTTGATTGAATATCATCATATTTTTTTAGCTAAAATATTGTTTTACATTTTTTTTTTCGATTTTATTTCCCTTCAAATAAAATTTTTTGGGTCAGAATTTTAATTTTATAAACGTAAAATAATCGACAATTATCCAGCAACCCACCATACAATTTTTATGCATATCCAATAATAATTAGATTAGTAAATAACACCTTGAAATTGACATACCCTTCCTACATTTCAAGTGGCAGATTAGGGAGTCTGAGTCAGTGTGGTTGGCGGCCATTTTGTGGACATATCCGAAGCGTAAGCTGCCCTATCTATATATATTCTTGTTCCCTATAGAATTTGTGATATTTTGGTATATTTTTACCTGCATAAATATCATATTATATATTAAATATATGTATTTTTTTACGAAATTTCCAAGTACTCAAAAAATTACCTTTAGATATGGCCCCTGATATAAATGTAATTTACAAAATAATGAAGATTTTTTTACATATTTCTATTTTAGGATAACATATGTTTATTCCCTAAAAAAATTAGCCACTTCCTATTTCATTTGGGTACCCAAAAAAATTCATGAAATTTGGACAATTTTTTTTGGCCAAAAAAAGTTACCCTTTTTTTCTCATTTCAGATCTTCACCTCCATGGGTCTGACTTCATCCAAAATACATCAAGATGTGTCCTAAACATTCAAGAATCAATTCCTAAAAGGATTTGTGTATATATGTATAAACTTTTTTTTTATGAATTTTTATGTCAGGTCTTTTTTTTTCTACTTAATTTTTTAAAATATTTATAATAAATAGTTTTTCTGCAGATGAGTAGTATTTATCTTTACAGTTGTTTTAAGCATTCATTGAAGTTTTTTTTGGCAAAAGAAAAAAGGAGGTTACTGCAAAAACTGATTTTTCAAGAATTTTTTTTTGGCGTCGGGGTCGTTCGCGTCCGAGTATACCCTTAAAGGGGTGTCCGAGGACCGTACCTATCCAGGGTTAAGGTAGCACCTTAGCGCCTTTACAGGACACAAAAGTAACTCATCCGAATCATTGGTTACTTGGGTAAGCAATGAAACTGTAAAGGATGAAACCCTGTTATCAAGGATAGATAGATTTTGAGTGTTGGCTACGAAATTGGGAACAAAAGATAAATATACCTACCTCCAGTGCTCGGAATGAGAAAACAAATACGAGTGTCTGGTTAGATTGCCTAAATGCTCAGTCAAAGTTAAAGCAAGAAAAAAAAAATTTTTGGGCAAGATCCCTATCTGAGACTCGCCTCATTATTATTATTATTATTATTCTTATCATTATTACCAGCTAGGATATAAGCCTAGTTGGAAAAGCAGAATGCTACAACCACATGGGCTTCAACAGGGAAAATAGCCCAGCGAAGAAAGGCAACAAGGAAATGAATAAACTACAGGAGAAGTAATGAACAATTAAAGTAAAATATTTTAGGAACAGTAGCAACATTAAAATAAATCTTTCATATATAAAGTATAAAAACTTCAAAAAAACAAACCAACAAACAATAGGAAGAGAAATAAGATACAGTCTGCCCAAGTGTATCCTCAAGCAAGAGAACTCTAACCCAAGAGAGTAAATGATTAAAGAACAATGGTTTGATTTTGGAGTGTCCTTCTCCTAGAGGAGTTGCTTACCAAAGCTGAAGTCTCTCTTCTACCCTTACCAGGAAAGTAGCCACTGAACAACTACAGCGCAGTAGTTAACCCCTTGAACGAAGAAGAATCGTTTGGTAATCTGAGTGTTGTCAGATGTATGAGGACAGAGGAGAATGTGGAAAGAATAAGCCAGACTATTCATTGATTGTGTAAGCAAAGGAAACAAATGTACCATAACCAGAGAGACAGCTCCAATGTAGTTCTGTCTGGCCAGCCAAAGGACCCAATTACTCTCTCGCAGTAGAATCTCAATGGGTGGCTGGTGCCCTCGCCACCCTACTACCTACTAAAGTTCATAAGGAACTCTCTTTAAAGACTGTAAAACCTTGGTTACATCCCAAGCTGGAGGTAAAAAATTCACGAGGACAGGTCAACTCCCTAATCCTGAAAAGTATAGATAATTACCACAGGGGAAATATTCCCTCCTCTCAGTATCTGGCTCAAGGACTTTCACTGCTGAGACTGAGAGGTATCTTTCCTTTAGTAAATAAGCTACAAAGTCTGCTATTAATGGAATAGAGACTCCAAGAGGAGAAGTACTCCGTCGACAGAACCAACCACAGATGTCCACTTTGCCAGGTACTATACATGAAAGTGGAGGATTTCCTGAGAAATTAAGACATCATGAGCTATCTTGTGTGAAAAAAAAACTCTCTCAGAAGAGGTGCTGGATAACCTCTACCCATGAAGTGATAAAGTGATAGGGATTTTAACGAATTGTGGAACCTCTGTTTATGGAGTTAACGGAGCAAGTTGTGTCATGGGGGAAGCTCTTTCGGAATCTCTATTAGTAGAAGCTCTCTCAGAACCTCTATTAGTAGTAGCATGAAGGTCAGATTACCTTTTTGCTTGAAACCATTATGGAGCTACAAGTCAACTTTAAGTTTAAAGATGGAAATACCTTGTTTAAAAGCCTACAAAAAAGGCAAAAGGGCAGAAAAGCATAGCCATCGAGGCCGTGCCAGGGATGCCTGGTGATCAATAGACAGGCAGTTCTCAGTTGAGGCTTGTCACCAACATGTCTATTATCAGGGAATCCTTCAAAAGTTAGGAACCTTGTCACTGCTTGGGGATGTAAAAGCTTTTCTGATCAAACTATCTGACCTCTCTGACTCAGCTTGTCTGCTATGACATTTCTCATCAGGAATGAACCATACTGAGAAGAGTACAGCGTTAAGAACTACTGTACCTATTCATACACCTACAAGACTAGTTAACAGAAAAGCTGAGAGATTGTGTTTCCTTTCTTGTTGACATAAACTACTATGGTTGCATTGCTGTTCATCAAGGCAACCAAATAACCAATTAAAGAGGCTGGAAGTGTTGAAGTGCTACACAAGCTAACATCAACTCTCGAATATTGATATGAAGAGACTCGTCCTCCTGAAACCATTGTCCTGATGCCAGATGGTTCAGGAGATGGGTTCCACATACTCTCTTTGTCACATCCATAAAAATAAGATCTGAAAAGGGACACTACAAAGGAGACCCCTGAAACAGATTTGCCTCGCCCAGCCACCAACGTATGTCGAGTTTGGTGTCATGCTTAATTGGTACCAAGGCAAGAGAAGTATCTGTGGTCTGCGAACAGGGCAAGAGGAGAATCTGTGGTCTAAAACCAGTCTCTTTAGATGCCATTGCAACAATCATAGGAGGAGTCAACTATGAAGAACAAGTCTCTCTAACGAGGTCAAGTGGCCTAGTACCTTGATATCCACACCCTATAAACTTTGTTTATAATGCTTTCAGTTCAGAATAGTCTCCCGGGTCATGGTGCTGGGATTTAAGGAGGTAATTTTCATAAATCCCAATGGTTTCTGTTTATCCTTCATAAAATGAATGCTAGGAAATAATTTTAAAATAATGTAAATATGTAATGCACAGTATTCCGATGGGATGAAAATTGCTTTCCCTGATACCTTAAACTGTTAATCTAATGTACAGAAATAAAACTTGCATAAGCAAATGATGCTTCAGAACTAATGTCTGCTCTCTCTTTTTCTTTTCTTCTCAATGTTATCCCAACATTAAGGAGTCGGTTGCCTGTTGCGCCCTCTCCAACACATTCTATCAAAGGAATCCCTTTTCCACCAAACCTCTTCTCTCCATATCATCTTTCATCTTATCTCGCTACCTAATTCTCTGCCTTCCTCTTGATCTTCCCACTTTAACAGGTTCCTCCCAGGCCCTCCTTATTCCCTCCCCACCAACATGCCCACACCATATCAGTCGTGACACTCTTATCACCTCTGTAATCTTTACTACTTCTGTCATTATTTTATCTTTTTCCAATCTTTCAAGCAGTGATATTCCCACAGTCCATCTTACCATTCTCATCTCTGTACTCGCTACCTCACTCCACTTCTCCAAGGCTGTTTTTATCTTATTCTCAACTTCAACCTCACGTCTTCCTTCCCGACTTATGGTAGACCCAAAGGATCTAAATTGTTCCACCTGTTTTATAACCAAGCCTCTACTTTCATGTATGGCTATCCCATCCCTACTTTAATGCTGTTCACCAGAACCTCAGTATTACCCACATTTACCCTCAACCCACCCTTCTCTAAAGTCTTCTGCCACTCTCCAACTCTTCTCTGTAAGTTTTCCTCATTTTCAGCAGTAATCATCAAGTCATCTGCACATACCAACTCTGCTCTCTCTCTCCCGCTTTGCAAATCCATAGTAATTATTAAGGATCCCAGTGGGAGAATAGGTTTTGGAGTTAGATGGTACAAAATATGCTAGTGTAGCAAGGCCTACACTAGCAGCATATATATATAAATGAATCACACCAGAACTAATTTGAAAATACACAGATCAAAATTGAGTTCCCTGGGAAGCCATGTTCTCCTAAATGGGGAAAATATGAAAAAGGAAGAAACGGGGATTTCAGCGAGCATAACCATGGGACCAAATAAAAGTCTGACCTGCCCTCGCACCTCAGACCTCACATATAATTCATATAATGAAAAAATTTCTCAGACCTCATATATAACTCATTTAATGAATTAGATAAGAGGTGCAAAAACCTCAGACCTGCCTGCTACTGCCATCTAGTGTAAAAGGTATAAATCTGGAGCTCAGTTGGAGTATATACACAATTGGAGATGATGAAAATGCTTATGTCATCTCAAACTTGAAATGTTATCTAAGTAATCACTTAGTTAAACTGGTCTTTTCTCGGCCATAGCTCGCTTTCCTCGCAGTTTAACCCTTTTAGCCCCAATGGACGTACTGGTACGTTTAACAAAACTCATCCCTTTACCCACATGGACGTACCGGTACGTCCTTGCAAAAAACTGTTTTTTAATTTTTTTTTTTGCATATTTTTGATAACTTTATGAGAAACTTCAGGCATTTTCCAAAATGATGAGACCAACCTGACCTCTCTATGACAAAAATTAAGGCTGTTAGAGCAATTTAAAAAAAATGATATTTTGATTATAAAATAAATTTTTGAATATACTTACCCGGTGAATATATAATAGCTGACGTCTCCGACGGCTCGACAGATTCCAAAAACTTGCGAGCGATCGCCATGAAGGTAGCGGGTGTGCCCACCAGCGCCGACTATCGGCCAGATACCGCATATACATGTAAACAGCTCCAGTTCTTCTCATCCCGCTGGGTCTCTATCGGGGAGGAAGGGGGGGCCTTTAATTTATATATTCACCGGGTAAGTATACAGTATTCAAAAATTTATTTTATAATCAAAATGTTATTTTCCTTAGTAAAATAAATTTTTGAATATACTTACTCGATGATCATATAGCTGCATCCCTGCTGCCCGACAGAAAAAACCTACGGGAGGAATACGCCAGCGATCGCTATACAGGTGGGGGTGTACATCAACAGCGCCATCTGTCAAGTAGGTACTCAAGTACTCGATGTCAACAACGAACCAATTTTCTCCTCTGTCCCACTGGTTCTCTATTGGGGAGGAAGGGTGGGTCCTTTAATTTATGATCATCGGGTAAGTATATTCAAAAATTTATTTTACTAAGGAAAATAACATTTTTCAATATCAAACTTACCCGATGATCATATAGCCGATTCACACCCAGGGGGGTGGGTAGAGACCAGCATAACAAGTTGACATTATGAGCTAAGTATTCCGTATTTCATTTTAGCAGTTATTCAAAATAACAAGCATAAAATAAATAAGTACCTGGTAAGGAAGACGACTTGAACAATTACTCTGCCTTTTTAAGTACGTCTTCCTTACTGAGCCTGGCGATCCTCATAGGATGCTGAGCGACTCCTAGGAGCTGAAGTATGAAGGGTTGCAACCCATACTAAAGGTCCTCATCAAAACCTCTAATCTAGGCGCTTCTCAAGAAATGATTTTGACCACCCGCCAAATCAAGTAGGATGCGAAAGGCTTCTTAGCCTTCCGGACAACCCAAAAATATTTCAAGAGAAAGATTAAAAAGGTTCTGGAATTAGGGAATTGTAGTGGTGGAGCCCCCACCACTACTGCACTCGTTGCTACGAATGGTCCCAGAGTGTAGCAGTTCTCGTAAAGAGACTGGACATTCTTAAGATAAAAGACGCGAACACTGATTTGCTTTTCCAATAGGTTGCGTCGAATATATTTAGCAGAGATCTATTTTGTTTAAAGGTCACGGAAGTTGTGACAGCTCTAACTTCGTGTGTCCTTACCTTCAGCCAAGCTTGGTCTTCCTCATTCAGAAGGGAATGAGCTTCTCGTATTAACAGTCTGATAAAAATAGGATAAAGAATTCTCTGACATAGGCAAAGATGAATTCTTAACTGAACACCATAAAGCTTCAGACGGGCCTCGTAAAGGTTTTAAAATAGAACTTAAGAGCTCTTACAGGACATAAAACTCTTTCTAGTTCATTTCCAACCATACGATAAGTTTGGAATATCGAACGATATTGGTCAAGGCCGAGAAGGCAGCTCGTGTTTGGCTAGAAAACCAAGATGTAGAACATGTAGCCGTTTCGGATGAGAATCCGATGTTCTTGCTGAAGGCATGAATCTCACTGACTCTTTTAGCTGTGGTTAAGCATATCAGGAAAAGAGTCTTAAAGGTGAGATCTTTCAGGGAGGCTGATTGAAGTGGTTCGAACCTGTCTAACATAAGGAATCTTAGAACCACGTCTAAATTCCAACCAGGTGTAACCAAACGACGCTCCTTCGTGGTCTCAAAAGACTTAAGGAGGTCCTGTAGATCTTTATTGTTGGAAAGATCTAAGCCTCTGTGACGGAAGACTGATGCCAACATGCTTCTGTAACCCTTGATAGTGGGAGCTGAAAGAGATCGCTCTTTCCTCAGATATAAGAGGAAGTCAGTTATTTGAGTTACAGAGGTACTGGTCGAGGATACGGATACTGACTTGCACCAGTTTCGGAAGATTTCCCACTTCGATTGGTAGACTCTAAGGGTGGATGTTCTCCTTGCTCTAGCAATCGCTCTGGTTGCCTCCTTCGAAAAACCTCTAGTTCTCGAGAGTCTTACGATACTCTGAAGGCAGTGAGACGAAGAGCGTGGAGGCCTTGGAGTACCTTCTTTACGCGTGGCAGACGTAGCAGGTCCACCCTTAGGGGAAGAGTTCTGGGAACGTCTACTAGCCATCGAAGTACCTCGGTAAGTTATTCTCTCGCGGGCCAGAGGGAAGCAACTAGTGTCAACTTTGTCCCTTCGTGAGAGGCGAACTTCTGCAGTACCTTGTTGACAATCTAGAACGGAGGGAATGCATATAGATCTAGATGAGACCAATCTAGGGAAAGGCATCTAAAATAACTACTGCTGGGTCCGGGATAGGTGAGCAAAGTATTGAGAGCCTCTTGGACATCGAGGTTGCGAAGAGATCTATGGTTGGCTGGCCCCAGGTGACCCAAAGTCTCTTGCATACATCCTTGTGGAGGGTCCAATATGTTGGAATTATTGTCCCTTCCTACTGAGACAATCTGCTAAGACATTCAAGTTGCCTTGGAAGAAACTTGTTACTAGTGAAAAGTCTAGACCTGTTGAACAGGAGAGGAGGTCACTTGCGAACTCGTACCATGTCAGAGAGTAGGTCCCTCCTTGCTAGGAGATGTACATCAAAGCAGGGAGTAGTCCGTGTTCACCTCCACTACTTTGCCTTGAAGGAGAGACCTGAAGCTTTTCCAGGTCAGACGTACTGCCAGAAGCTTCTTGCAGTTGAAATGCATTGTCCTTTGACTCGAGTTCCATAATCCCGAGCATTCCCTACCGCCTAAGGTCGCACCCCAGCCTACGTCCGATGCGTCTGAGAAGAGAACGTGGTTGGGAGTCTGAACAGTCAGGGGAAGACCCTATCAAAGGTTGATAAAGTCCTTTCATCAAGTCAGACCAGACTTATCTTCCGGAAACTAGGATCGAGACCGCTTCTAGCGTCTTGTCCTTTTCCAGTGAAGAGCTAGATGAAACCGAAGAGGACGGAGGTGTAGTCTTCCAAGTGACACCAATTGAACCACGGATGACAGTGTCCTAACCAGACTCATCCACAGCCTGACAGGGCCGTGTTCCTTCTTCAGCATCTTCTGGATGGATAGCAGGGCTAGGGGTTGATCGTCTTGTTCAGCCATGTCCTCATCAGAGGGTTCCTCATCCGAAACTGATGAGGAAACGGCAACGGAGTGGGCAACGTCTGACTCGCTGAATCCGGTCGCACTGGTGGATGCGTGACGGAGCCGGACACAAGATCATGGTACTGCTGCACAGTCTGTGAACTGTCAACCATGGGGAAGCGAGGAAGTACAGCGACAACCCGAAACTGTCTAGACTGTCTGGGTTGTGCAGACAACCCCTTATCGGGTTGCTGAGGTTGCCGCACTGCGTCACAACAAGTCACCTCTGCTGGTTGTTGAACGTCTTCCCAGTGACACACTGAACGTCCACAACCACCTCCGAGAGTCGCTTAACGTCAACGTGCGACTGGCAACCCACACTGGGTCGCACCGGTGGAGGAACCATCTCAACTGGCGGACGTGAGTAGGATACCTCAGCGTCAACAGGGCGTACAACCAACCGGTAGGAAGGTTGTTGGCAAGAAGGTTCTTCTCCGTAAAAAATCCTCTATCAAGGACTAAGCTTGGACTGCATGTCTTGCAACAAAGCCCAAGGTCTATGGGAGCAGGTGTGGCAACAGACGGGGTTAGCGACTGAAGCGGAACCATTTACCCTCCCTGGAAGCATGTTATGCTTTAATTAAAGTCCATAGGAGGCTAAGCAGCTTAAGGCTCCTCTCCAAATGACAGAGTCCTCAAGGGAATATCAGAAGGAGGGAGAACAGCACTTTCTCATCTACAGGAACCATGTCCGAGAAAAGCTAGGTTATCTCAGTGAGGGTTTCACTGGTGCATAAGCAGCAGACCAGAAGGCAACGTTATGAAACTGCTTGACAGTCTGTGAACTGTCAAAAACTGAACTGTCAACCCCAACAGGTGCGTGAGGACATACAGCACTGGTGTATTAGTAGCACACCAGAAGGCAACGTCATGTAACTGTTTGACAGTCTGTGAGTTGGCAACAACCAAAGCTGTGTGGGGAAGCCTCAACTCCTGACTGACTAGTTTGCTGCGGGCGAGTGGCGGTAACCACAGTGTGTTGCGGAGGCTGACACACCGTGTCAAAACACGGCAGCTTGTGGTAGCTCACGCACGGCAACGGAGTGCTCCGTGTGTCTGTGGGAGTCAGCATGCGTCTGGCAGGGTCGACTGCGCATGGGTGGAGGAGCTCTCACAACAAGAGTGTGGGAGCGGGCAGCCATGCCGGGCGCACAACCGTGGCAGGCTGTAGGCCAACGGGTGCATCGTCAACCTTCTCCGCAGTCGGAGAGTGGGAGCTGGCAACAACAAAAGCGGAGTGCTGGTGCGTGGGAGGGACTGCCGTGGGTTGCGGAGCATGCCGCATTGCGGCAAAACACGGCAGCTTGACAGCACCTTCCCACTGCTGATGCGGTAGCTCACGCATGTCAACGGAGGGTGCAGCATGAACATGCGTCTGGCAGGATCGACTGCGCATCGGTGGTGGAGCTCTCACAAGTGGAGTGTGGGAGCAGGCAGCCGCAGTATCTGCTGAGCGCACAACCGTGGCAGGTTGTAGGTTAACAGGTGCAGTGTCAACCTCTCAGCACGATACTCCTGCATGAAGGAAGCAAGCTGAGACTGCATATCTGCAGCATGGACCACTAGGGTCTATAAAAGACGGCCACAAACGGAGCTACTGTCCGTTGTGACTGAGGGTCTAAAACAGCTGGTGCGGCAACAGACGGAGTTACTGCCTGTTGCGGTACCACCTTGCCTCTCTCGGAAGGTGTGCAGTCGTCGGATGACTGCAGCGAGTCCGAACTGACCCAGTGGCTACACATAGGCCGTTGGACTTGCGCGGAAGGGACCGACTTGCACTTAAAAAAGCTGCAAGATTTGGTCCATGGTTTCTGCGAGAAACCTCTTCCGCAGACGAGGAATAAATGGGCTCTCTCGTCTTTGTGTGGGTGGGGTGATCACGTCGGCAACGTGTGTAGATACACCCGAAACCACGGAGGGAAACGTCTGTTCGTCGATCAAGGCCTGTGGAACCCATAAGTCCTTCGACATTACTTCTCCCCTGGGCTTGGGAGCTTGTAAGAGGTATCGGACTAGGTGAACAACTGGCACGAACAGACGAACCCTCGGACGCAACACTGTAACACTTTGCGCATATCACTTTATCACTTTTGATTTTCTGTTAGCACTTATTTCACTGAAATCGAAACTTTAACTGATTTCTATCTGAAACACGCAATCCTATCCTTCATTAAAAGGTAGTAATTGCGAAAACAGTTTTACAATGCAACAGAAAAACATAATTAAAGATAAAGAATTCAGTGGCTGGAAAAGAGACTAAACACTAGATCAAATAAACTACGTTTAAAATCTCTCACCGCATAAAGCCTGGGAACAAGAATAAAACTTTAGAAACGTTTTACCTTCTTCCCCTACAGCGACTAGGGAGAAGAGTAAAAAACGAGAACAACGTTACCCGCTTGAACGAAACGTTTATTCTCCTCTCTCTCCCTCCGTCTCTATCTCTCTCTCTCTCTTCTCTCTTGACTTAGAACCTGAGAGAAGAGCCCAATTATATATCGTTAAAACATATTATTTGCTAAAGGAAAAAACTGAAAGGTTTCCCAAATAAAAAGTTCCTTTATTTAGAATTTAAACTATTTAAGCTAAGAAAGAATGAACGAAACGCTAGAATCGGTTAACTCTTACTGCAACGTGAAACCGTGAAATAATCTCTCTCTATCGTAACGATAGAGCGCATGTTGAACGTTCTGAACGTCAACAACTGCGGAGATAAAACTAAATGTTAGTTCATCTTTGAAAACAGTACGAGACTATCAAAGAAATTCTTTCAAAAACATTAAAATCAAAAAAGGTATAAATTCTTAAAAGGTAAATACGATATGACGGGCTCAAAGTTAATTAACTTCGGTTCCAAGTAAGGACCGCCTACTATTAGGAAAGGTCGCATATAAACAAACATAAAAATTAATTTTTTATAAGTTTATAATAAATGGAAAGTTAATCGAAGAGGCCTATAAAGGCGGAGAGTTATAAAATAAATAGATCTATAACTTGTTAAGCAAAATTACCAAAAACCTAAACACACTTCCGTCTAAGGGAAGGGTCGGCCATTTAAAAGTGAAAGAGAGTTCATACTCTCTTCGTCACCATAAATAATTCTATCCAAAACGAGTTCAAGTTTTGAAATGAAGATAAAACCCCCTGCATAGCGAAAGCTCAAAACTGGAATAGTGTACTTCACCAAATCGTTGTGAAAACAAATCCAGTTAGGGACGGCGTATTTAGTAGGTCTTGCCTGTGGCACGACAGAGGGAAAATTGGTTCGTTGTTGACATCGAGTACTTGAGTACCTACTTGACAGATGGCGCTGTTGATGTACACCCCCACCTGTATAGCGATCGCTGGCGTATTCCTCCCGTAGGTTTTTTCTGTCGGGCAGCAGGGATGCAGCTATATGATCATCGGGTAAGTTTGATATTGAAAAATATCATTTTTAAATATTAAACTTAGCCTGTGAATATATAATAGCTGATTCACACCCATGGTGGTGGGTAGAGACCAGTATTAATACAGTTTACGGCGTTTATGCTTAGAGTTTTTGACAGTTATATCATAACAAAACCCAAATAAATATAGGTACCTGGTAAGGAAGCTGACTCTTACGATTACTCTGCCTTGTTAGTCCGCTTTCCTCACGAAGCCCAGCCATCCTCTTAGGATGCTGAAAGACTCCCAGGAGCTGAAGTATCCAGGGCGACAACCCATACAACAGGACCTCATCAAAACCCTTAATCTGGGCGCTCTCAAGAAATGACATTTGACCACCCGCCAAATCAAAAAGGATGCGAAAGGCTTCTTAGCCTTCCGTACAACCCAATTAAAAACATTTCAAGAGAAGATTAAAAGGATATTGGAATTAAGGGAATGTAGTGGTAGAACCCTTACCCATTACTGCACTCGCTGCAACGAATGGACCCAGTGTGTAGCAGTCCTCATAAAGAGTCTGGACATCTTTTAAGTAAAATGACGCGAATACCGACTTGCTTCTCCAAACGGTCGCGTCCATAATACTTCGCAGAGATCTGTTTTGCTTAAAGGCCACAGAAGTTGCTATAGCTCTTACTTCGTGCGTCTTAACCTTAAGCAAGCAACGATCTTTTTCACTCAAGTGAGAATGAGCCTCTCGGATTAAAAATCTAATAAAATATGACAAAGCATTCTTTGACATAGGCAATGAAGGCTTCTTACATGAGCACCACAAAGCCTCAGATCCACCTCGTAAGGATTTAGTCCGAGCTAAATAAAACTTCAGAGCTCTAACTGGACACAGCACTCTTTCAAGCTCGTTGCCTACGATCTCTGACAGGCAAGGTATATCAAATGACAGGCCAAGGACGAGAAGGCAGTTCATTTTTGGCCAAGAAAACCAAGCTGAAGTGAACATGTGGCTTTATCTGTAGAAAAGCCGATGTTCCTACTGAAGGCATGGATCTCACTGACCCTTTTAGCCGAAGCCAAGCACACTAAGAAAAGCGTCTTAAGGGTGAGATCCTTCAGGGAGGCTGAATGTAATGGCTCAAACCTGTCGGACATTAGGAACCTTAGGACCACGTCTAAGTTCCATCCAGGAGTTGCCATACGACGCTCCTTGGAGGTCTCGAAGGACTTAAGGAGATCTTGGAGATCTTGATTATTGGACAGATCTAAGCCTCTATGTCTGAACACAGACGCCAACATGCTCCTGTAGCCCTTAATAGTGGGGGCTGAGAGGGAGCGAACATTTCTCAGATGTAGGAGAAAGTCTGCAATCTGGGCTACAGAGGTACTGGAAGAGGAAATGGATGACGACTTGCACCAGTCTCTAAAGACTTCCCACTTCGACTGAAAGACCTTGATGGTAGATGCTCTCCTAGCTCTCGCACTCGTTCTGGCTGCCCCCTTCGAAAATCCTCGAGCTCTTGAGTGTCTTTCGATAATCTGAAGGCAGTCAGACGAAGCGCGGGGAGGCTTTGATGAAGACTCCTTACGTGGGGCTGCCGTAAGAGATCCATCCTTAAAGGTAGACTCCTTGGAACGTCTACCAGCCATTGAAGTACCTCTGTTACTCACTCTCTCGCGGGCCAGAGTGGAGCAACCAATGTCAACCTGGTCCCTTTGTGAGAGGTGAACTTCTGCAGCACCTTGTCTAGGATCTTGAAAGGTGGAAAGGCATAAACGTCCAGGTGAGACCAGTCCAGCAGGAAAGCGTCTATGTGAGCTGCCTCTGGATCTGGAACTGGAAAGCAGTAAGTCGAGAGCCTCTTTGTCAGAGAGAGTAGCAAAAAGATCTATGGTGGGTAGACCCCATGTCATCCATAGCTTCTCGCACACAGTCTTATGCAATGTCCACTCCATGGAGAAGACTTGTCCTCTTCTGCTGAGGCCGTCCGCCAAGACATTCATTTCTGCACAAATCTCGCCAAAAGAGAGATGTTACTGCCTTAAAAGGAGTTCCTTCTGATCCGTGGATCAAAGAACCGAGCCTTCCAGACTGTCCAGTGGAGCTCCCTAACCCAAATCCGCTGCATCTGAAAACAACACATGGTTTGGGTTCTGATCGCAAGATAAAGACCTTCTCGAAGTCTGATGTTGCTGTCCCACCAAGTCAGACATGTCTAGACTAAGTTGGAGATTGGGAAAGAGATACTCACTAAGCCCTTCTCCTTGTTCCAATGTTTTAGGTGAAATAGGAAAGGGCATAGGTTGAGTCTCCCCAGAGAGATAAACTACTCCAGCGATGAAAGAGTTTCCACGAGGCTAGTTCAAACTCTTACAGAGCAACTGTTTTTCTCTTGCAAGTGAAGGACTTTTAACAGAGCTTGTTCCATTCTTGCGGGAGACGAAAAGGGCCGAAAAATCAGACACTGTATCTCCATTCCCAAAAAAAGAATAGTCTGGGATGGGATACTGTAAGTTACGACTTCTCTACGTTCACTATGAGACCTAGCTCCTTGGTTAGGTCTAATGTCCATTAGAGGCTCTCCAGACAGCGATATAATGACGAACGCCCTGATTAGTCAGTCGTCAAAATAAAGGGAGGCTCTGAATCCTCAAAAAAATGTAGAAAGCTTGCTACATTTTGCAAGGGCCTTGTAAAAACAAGAGGAGCAGGAATGAGGTCGGAGTACAGTGCTCGACAGTGGTACATTACTTTCCCGTCCACAAACCTCAGATGTAGTTGAAAGTTTGGATGAATCGGGATGTGGAAGTATGCATCCTGAAGGTCGAGAGAGACCATCCAGTCGCCTTCCCTTAATGCTGTCAAGACAGCTTGGTAGTCTTCATCGTGAAGTTTGTCTTGACAATGAACACATTGAGCGCACTTACATCTTAAGTACTCCTGCAGTGAACGTGGCTGCCAGAACATTGGAGCCATCCCTGATAGTCTTGTTCCTGCAGAGAACGTGGCTGCCAGATCATTGGAGCCATCCCTGATAGCCTTGTTTATGCATGACATAATTGTATAGCAAAACTTCAAACGCTCGAAAAAATCCTAACAGGAGATGGTCTAGCTCTGGAGCCGACCATAAAATCTTGGAGCGTCTCATGGCCAGGCGACGGGGAGAGTCTATGAGGCTTGAGAAGTCTCTCTGGGCAGAGGCAGGAACTCCCAAGACGAGAACTTCTCCCGTGTCATACCAGACGCTCGCTCTATAAGCCAGTTTAAAAGGAAGGAAAGCAAAGGCTGTCTCCCCCAAACTCCTCCTGGTGATCAACCAGTCGCCTAGCAAACGTAAAGCTCTCTTAGAAGAGCGAGAGAGCACTAGCTTAGAAAACAACGGCTTCGAAGTAGCTAGGCCTAGTGTAAACTCTGACGTTTAGGCGAACGAGGAGCAGCAGTCACAAAATGGTCCGGACAAAGATCCTTAAACATCAGCATGATTTATTTAAAGTCCATAGAGGGCTGAGCAGCTTTAGGCTCCTCTCCGTCTGACAGAGTCCCCAAGGGAATATCAGTAGGAGGGGGATCAGCAACTTCCTCATCTGAAGGAACCTCGTCCGACAATTGCCGAGTCTCAAGCAAGGGAGAGACCTGCCGTGGTGGCAATGCTTGACAAGCAAGAGTCCACACGCAAAGGAGCAGCAGTAGCAGTCAAGGACGCTACGTCATGTAACTGCTTAAAGGACTGACCAGCAACAACAACAGGTGCGGGAGGATGCTCGACGTCAAGTCGAGACTGCCTTGACTGCCTAGATAGAGCAGTTAAAACAACTCTTGACTGCGGTGCTTGACGTTCAACGTCAAAACAAGGCAACTGAGCTGGTTGGCGAACGTCCTGAACGTCAACACGAGACTGCGGCAGCGGCTGAACGTCAACACGAGGCTGCGGCAGCGGCTGAACGTCAACACGAGGCTGCGGCAGCGGCTGAAAGTCAACACGGGACTGCAGCAAGTGAGGATCCAAGTCACGTGACTGATGTGACAAACTACCGACATCACGTTTCATAACGTCAAAAGGACGAGTAAATGCTCATTTGGGCGGCTGACGGCCAGAGTCTCGTTTAGTGTAACGGCGACTCGAAAGCGAAGGTTCATCGTGAACCTGCTCAACGTCATACTTCTCCATAAGGGAGGCAAGCTTAGTCTGCATGTCCTGCAGGACAACCCATATAGGATCAACAAGAGTCGGAACAGGCCGAGACGACGGTAACGTCTGTGTTGGCAAAACATTGCCTTTACCGCGACCCTCGGACCCCGTGTTACGCTTGCGTTTAATAGGTGAACCGTCTTCCGACGACTGCAAAGGGTCAGAGCTGTCCCCATGGCTACAGCCAGGACGCTGGACCTGTCCTGAAGGGACTGACTTCCGCTTTAAGGGTCTAGAAACTTTGCTCCAAGGTTTCTTTTGCGAGAAGCCTTCGGATGACGAGGAGAAAAAACAGCCTCGCTCGTCTTATGGTAGGGGCGATCTTGCTAGACACGCCCGATACCATAGAGGGAACGTTTGTTCGTTGGTTAAAGCCTCTCGTCCCCATAAGTCCTACGACATTACTTCTCCCTGGTAGCATGGGAGCCTGAAAGAGGTCTCGGACTAGGTGAACGACAAGCACGAACAGACGAACCCTCGGTCGCAACACTAAAAAACACTTTGCGCAATTACCACTTTATCACTACGATTTTCTGTTTTGCACTTACTTCACTGAAATCGTATTTTTCAATAATTTCACATTAGGCATGAATAAAACTGATTTCTACCTGAAGCACGCAATTCTCCCCTACATCAAAAGGTTATAATTGCGAAATGAGTCGTATAATGTAAGCACATTAGTACAAGCAAAAATCAGTAAACATATATATCGAATAAAACGGAAATATATAAAGTTAAAAGGATCAGTGACTGGGGAGGAGACTAAACACTAGTTCATTAAAAACTACGTTTTCAATCTCTCACCGTACAGTGCCTTGGGAAGAGAATAAAAACTAAAAACGTTTTATCCTTTCTCCCCGTACAGAGACTTGGGACGAGAGTAAAAAAACTGAATCGAGAACAACGTTACTCGCTTGGGACGAGAATAAAGATCGGACCGTTCTCTCTTCCTCTCTCTCTCTCCGTCTCTCTCTCTCTCTCTCTTGATTTCGCACAGAAGAGAAAAGCCCACTCACCCTTCGTCAATAAACAGGTTATTTGACCAAAGGAAAAAACTGAAAGGACTAAGAAATTGAAAATTAACAAGTTCCTTTAAATTAGTATTTAAAACACTTCAGTTTGAAAGAAGTATGAACAAAACGTCAAAATCGATTTACTCTTTCAGCAAAGTGAAACCGTGATTCTCTCTTTCTCTATCGTAACGATAGAGCGCAAACTGCGTAGCATAAATAAACCAAACGTTAGTTCATCTTTGAAACAGCACGAAGACTATTCAAAGAAAATCTTTCATAAAATATCTACTAAAAAATATTCATTTCATAACTCTTACAGAGCAAATGATTTAAACTTAACGAAAATAAAAGTTGAATGGGCTCAACGTTGTTTAACTTCGGTTTCCAAGTTAGGACCGCCTACTCTCGGACTAGGGGAGGAATAGGTAAGGCCGCATATAAACAAAACATAAAATTTATCTTGATGTTTAGTATAAATGGAAAGCTAATCGAAGAGGCCTAATAAAGGCGGGTGAGATATAAAATATATAGAGGAAAATCTATAATTAACAACAACAATTTATAACGTGATAAGATAATTGCTAAAAGCCTAAAACACACTTCCGTACACTAAGTGAAGGGTCGGCCATTTTTACTCTATGGAAAAAAACCAGAGATAAAAGAGCAAGGGCAAAACACTTTTACTCTCCATTCAAAAGCATTTCTTTTGAGGATAGTATTGAATAATCCAACACGGCGAAAGCAATAAAACCAAAACCAAGTACTTCACCAATTCGGTAGAAAACTCGAGGTCATAATAGCGAGTGGAATCGACTTGATGATGAAACCGACAGAGAAGAACTGGAGCTGTTTACATGTATATGCGGTATCTGGCCGATAGTCGGCGCTGGTGGGCACACCCGCTACCTTCATGGCGATCGCTCGCGAGTTTTTGAATTCTGTCGAGCCGTCGGAGACGTCAGCTATTATATATTCACCGGCTAAGTTTAATATTTAAAATTAACTTTTTTTAACATTTGTTGTTTCCGCCACTCATCGTAATACATAAACTACCACCATAATCAAAACGGAGTAATAGCAGTGAAACACTGTAAAAAAAAAAAAAAAAAAAGGAACCTTTGTTTGCCAGGACTTCTAGATGCATAGAAAACGGCATTTTTCCACCCTATTTTCTAAGAAAAGTGTCTTGAGGGTGAGATCCTTCAGGGAGGCTGAATGTAATGGCTCAAACCTGTCGGACATTAGGAACCTTAGGACCACGTCTAAGTTCCATCCAGGAGTTGCCATACGACGCTCCTTAGAGGTCTCGAAAGACTTAAGGAGATCTTGGAGATCTTTATTATTGGAAAGATCTAAGCCTCTATGTCTGAACACAGACGCCAACATGCTCCTGTAGCCCTTAATAGTGGGTGCTGAGAGGGAGCGAACATTTCTCAGATGTAAGAGAAAATCTGCGATTTGGGCTACAGAGGTACTGGAAGAGGAAATAGATGCTGACTTGCACCAGTCTCGAAAGACTTCCCACTTCGACTGGTATACTTTGATGGTAGAAGCTCTCCTAGCTCTCGCAATCGCTCTGGCTGCCTCCTTCGAAAAAACCTCGAGCTCTTGAGAGTCTTTCGATAGTCTGAAGGCAGGCAGACGAAGCGCGGGGAGGCTTTGATGAAGATCCTTTACGTGGGGCTGCCGTAAGAGATCCATCCTTAAAGGTAGACTCCTTGGAACGTCTACCAGCCATTGAAGTACCTCTGTGAACCACTCTCTCGCGGGCCAGAGTGGAGCAACCAATGTCAACCTGGTCCCTTCGTGAGAGATGAACTTCTGCAGCACCTTGTCTAGAATCTTGAAAGGTGGAAAGGCATAAACGTCCAGGTGAGACCAGTCCAGCAGGAAAGCGTCTATGTGGGCTGCCTCTGGATCTGGAACTGGAAAGCAGTAAGTCGAGAGCCTCTTTTATCAGAGAGTGTCGCAAAAAGATCTATGGTGGGTTGACCCCATGTCATCCATAGCTTCTCGCACACAGTCTTATGCAACGTCTACTCCATGGAGATGACTTGTCCTCTTCTGCTGAGGCCGTCCGCCAAGACATTCATTTCCTTACACAAATCTCGCACCAAAGGAGAGATGTTACTGCCTTAAATGGAGTTCCTTCTGATCCGTGGATCAAAGACCCGAGCCTTCCAGACTGTCCAGTGGAGCTCCCTAACCCAAATCCGATGCATCTGAAAACAACACATGGTTTGGGTTCTTGATCGCAAGAGAAAGACCTTCTCGAAGTCTGATGTTGCTGTCCCACCAAGTCAGACATGTCTAGACTGAGTTGGAGATTGGGAAAGAGATACTCACTAAGCCCTTCTCCTTGTTCCAATGGTTTAGGTGAACTTGGAAAGGGCATAGGTTGAGTCTCCCCCAGAGAGATAAACTACTCCAGCGATGAAAGAGTTCCCACGAGGCTAGTTCAAACTCTTACAGAGCAACTGTTTTTCTCTTGCAAGTGAAGGACTTTTAACAGAGCTTGTTCCATTCTTGCGGGAGACGAAAAGGCCCGAAAAATCAGACACTGTCTCTCCATTCCCAAATAAAGAATAGTCTGGGATGGGGTACTGTAAGTTACGACTTCTCTACGTTCACTATGAGACCTAGCTCCTTGGTTAGGTCTAATGTCCATTAGAGGCTCTCCAGACAGCGATATAATGACGACGCCCTGATTAGCCAGTCGTCAAAATAAAGGGAGGCTCTGAATCCTCAAAAAATGTAGAAAGCTTGCTACATTTTGCCAGGGCCTTGTAAAAACAAGAGGAGCAGGAATGAGGTCGGAGTACAGTGCTCGACAGTGGTACATTACTTTCCCGTCCACAAACCTCAGATGTAGTTGAAAGTTTGGATGAATCGGGATGTGGAAGAATGCATCCTGAAGGTCGAGAGACCATCCAGTCGCCTTCCCTTAATGCTGCCAAGACAGATTTGGTAGTCTTCATCGTGAAGTTTGTCTTGAGAATGAACACATTGAGCGCACTTACATCTTAAGTACTCCTGCAGTGAACGTGGCTGCCAGATCATTGGAGCCATCCCTGATAGCCTTGTTCCTGCAGAGAACGTGGCTGCCAGATCATTGGAGCCATCCCTGATAGCCTTGTTCATGCATGACATAATTGTACAGCAAAACTTCAAACGCTCGAAAAAAACTCCTAACAGGAGATGGTCTAGCTCTGAAGCCGACCATAAAATCTTGGAGCGTCTCATGGCCAGGCGACGGGGAGAGTCTATGAGGCTTGAAAAGTCTCCCTGGGCAGAGGCAGGAACTCCCAAGACGAGAACTTCTCCCGTGTCATACCAGACGCTCGCTCTATAAGCCAGTTTAAAAGGAGGGAAAGCAAAGGCTGTCTCCCCCAAACTCCTCCTGGTGATCAACCAGTCGCCTAGCAAACGTAAAGCTCTCTTAGAAGAGCGAGAGAGCACTAGCTTAGACAACAACGGCTTCGAAGTAGCTAGGCCTAGTGTAAACTCTGACGAAGGCGAACGAGGAGCAGCAGTTACAAAATGGTCCGGACAAAGATCCTTAAAAATCAGCATGATTTTTTTAAAGTCCACAGAGGGCTGAGCAGTTTAGGCTCCTCTCCGTCTGACAAAGTCCCCAAAGGAATATCAGTAGGAGGAGGATCAGCAACTTCCTCATCTGAAGGAACCTCGTCCGACAATTGCCGAGTCTCATGAAAAGGAGAGACCTGCCGCGGTGGCAATGCTTGACAAGCAAAGTCCACACGCAAAGGAGCAGCAGTAGCAGTCAAGGAAGCGACGTCATGTCGCTGCTGAAAGGACTGACCAGCAACAACAACAGGAGTTGATGGACGCTCGACGTCAAGTTGAGACTGCCTTGACTGCCTAGAGGGAGCAGTCAAAACAACCCTTGACTGCGGTGCTTGACGCTCAACGTCAAAACAAGGCAACTGAGCTGGTTGGCGAACGTCCTGATCGTCAACACGAGACTGCGGCAGCGGCTGAACGTCAACACGAGGCTGCGGCAGCGGCTGAAAGTCAACACGGGACTGCAGCGAGTGAGGATCCAAGTCACGTGACTGACGTGACAAACTACCGACATCACGTTTCATAACGTCAAAAGGACGAGTAAATGCTCGTTTGGGCGGCTGACGGCCAGAGTCTCGTTTAGCGTAACGGCGACTCGAAAGCGAAGGTTCATCGTGAACCTGCTCAACGTCATACTTCTCCATAAGGGAGGCAAGCTTAGTCTGCATGTCCTGCAGGACAACCCCTTTAGGATCAACGGGAGTCGGAACGGGCCGAGACGACGGTAACGTCTGTGTTGGCAAAACATTGCCTTTACCGCGACCCTCGGACCCCGTGTTACGCTTGCGTTTAATAGGCGACCCGTCTTCCGACGACTGCAAAGGGTCAGAGCTGTCCCCATGGCTACAGCCAGGACGCTGGACCTGTCCTGAAGGGACTGACTTCCGCTTTAAGGGTCTAGAAACTTTGCTCCAAGGTTTCTTTTGCGAGAAGCCTTCGGATGACGAGGAGAAAACAGCCTCGCTCGTCTTATGGTAGGGGCGATCTTGACGAGACACGCCCGATACCACAGAGGGAACCTCTGTTCGTTGGTTAAAGCCTCTCGTCCCCTTAAGTCCTACGACATTACTTCTCCCTGGTGCAGGGGAGCCTGAAAGAGGTCTCGGACTAGGTGAACGACAAGCACGAACAGACGAACCCTCGGTCGCAACACTAAAAAACACTTTGCGCAATTACCACTTTATCACTACGATTTTCTGTTTTGCACTTACTTCACTGAAATCGTATTTTTCAATAATTTCACATTAGGCATGAATAAAACTGATTTCTACCTGAAGCACGCAATTCTCCCCTACATCAAAAGGTTATAATTGCGAAATGAGTCGTATAATGTAAGCACATTAGTACAAGCAAAAATCAGTAAACATATATATCGAATAAAACGGAAATATATAAAGTTAAAAGGATCAGTGACTGGGGAGGAGACTAAACACTAGTTCATTAAAAACTACGTTTTCAATCTCTCACCGTACAGTGCCTTGGGAAGAGAATAAAAACTAAAAACGTTTTATCCTTTCTCCCCGTACAGAGACTTGGGACGAGAGTAAAAAAACTGAATCGAGAACAACGTTACTCGCTTGGGACGAGAATAAAGATCGGAACGTTCTCTCTTCCTCTCTCTCTCTCCGTCTCTCTCTCTCTCTCTCTCTTGATTTCGCACAGAAGAGAAAAGCCCACTCACCCTTCGTCAATAAACAGGTTATTTGACCAAAGGAAAAAACTGAAAGGACTAAGAAATTGAAAATTAACAAGTTCCTTTAAATTAGTATTTAAAACACTTCAGTTTGAAAGAAGTATGAACAAAACGTCAAAATCGATTTACTCTTTCTGCAAAGTGAAACCGTGATTCTCTCTTTCTCTATCGTAACGATAGAGCGCAAACTGCGTAGCATAAATAAACCAAACGTTAGTTCATCTTTGAAACAGCACGAAGACTATTCAAAGAAAATCTTTCATAAAATATCTACTAAAAAATTTTATTTTCATTAGTAAAATAAATTTTTGAATATACTTACCCGATGATCATGTAGCTGTCAACTCTGTTGCCCGACAGAAATCTACGGTCGGGATACGCCAGCGATCGCTATACAGGTGGGGGTGTACACAACAGCGCCATCTGTGGTCAGGTACTCCAGTACTTCTTGTCAACACCACCTCAATTTTTTCCTCGGTCCACTGGTTCTCTATGGGGAGGAAGGGTGGGTCAATTAAATCATGATCATCGGGTAAGTATATTCAAAAATTTATTTTACTAATGAAAATAACATTTTTCAATATTAATCTTACCCGATGATCATGTAGCTGATTCACACCCAGGGTGGTGGGTGGAGACCAGCATACATGTTGACAAAGAAGCTAAGTATCTCGTATTTCATTTTATTAGTTATTCAAAAATAACATAAAATAAATAAGTACCTGGTAAGGAAGACGACTTGAACCATTACTCTGCCTTTATTAAGTACGTCTTCCTTACTGAGCTTAGCGGTCCTCTTAGGATGCTGAACGACTCTTAGGTGCTGAAGTATAAAGGGCTGCAACCCATACTAAAGGACCTCATCACAACCTTTAACCTCGGCGCTTCTCAAGAAAGAATTGACCACCCGCCAAATCAACAAGGATGTGGAAGGCTTCTTAGCCGACCGTACAACCCATAAAAAGTATTCAAGAGAAAGGTTAAAAAGGTTATGGGATTATGGGAATGTAGTGGCTGAGCCCCCGCGTACTACTGCATTCGTTGCTACGAATGGTCCCAGGGAGTAGCAGTTCTCGTAAAGAGACTGGACATCTTTGAGATAGAATGATGCGAACACTGACTTGCTTCTCCAATAGGTTGCATCCATAACACTCTGCAGAGAACGGTTCTGTTTGAAGGCCACTGAAGTAGCCACAGCTCTCACTTCATGTGTCCTTACCTTCAGCAAAGCAAGGTCTTCTTCCTTCAGATGAGAATGTGCTTCCCTAATCAGAAGCCTGATTTAGTAAGAAACTGAGTTCTTAGACCTAGGAAGAGAAGGCTTCTTGATAGCACACCATAAGGCTTCTGATTGTCCTCGTAAAGGTTATGACCTTTTTAGATAGTACCTAAGAGCTCTAACTGGGCAAAGTACTCTCTCCAGTTCGTTCCCCACCAAGTTGGACAGGCTTGGGATCTCGAACGACTTAGGCCAAGGACATGAAGGAAGCTCGTTTTAGCAAAAAACCGAGCTGCAAGGAACATGTAGCCGTTTCAGATGTGAAAACTATGTTCCTGCTGAAGGCGTGGATCTCACTTACTCTTTTAGCTGTTGCCAAGCACACGAGGAAAAGAGTTTTTAATGTGAGGTCCTTAAAAGAGGCTGATTGGAGAGGTTCAAATCTTGATGACATAAGGAACCTTAGGACCACGTCTAGATTCCAGCCTGGAGTGGACAACCGACGTTCCTTTGAGGTCTCAAAAGACCTAAGGAGGTCCTGTAGATCTTTGTTGGTGGAAAGATCCAAGCCTCTGTGGCGGAAAACCGCTGCCAACATACTTCTGTAACCCTTGATCGTAGGAGCTGAAAGGGATCTTACGTTCCTTAGATGTAACAAGAAGTCAGCAATCTGGGTTACAGTGGTACTGGTTGAGGAAACTGCATTGGCCTTGTACCAGCTTCGGAAGACTTCCCCTTTAGACTGATACTCTGAGAGTGGATGTCCTCCTTGCTCTGGCAATCGCTCTGGCTGCCTCCTTCGAAAAGCCCCTAGCTCTTGAGAGTCTTTCGATAGTCTGAAGGCAGTCAGACGAAGAGCGTGGAGGTTTGGGTGTACCTTCTTTACGTGAGGTTGACGTAGAAGGTCCACTCCTAGAGGAAGAGTCCTGGGAATGTCGACCAGCCATTGCAGTACCTCTATGAACCATTCTCTCGCGGGCCAGAGGGGAGCAACCAACGTCAGCCGTGTCCCTTTGCGAGAGGCGAACTTCTGAAGTACCCTGTTGACAATCTTGAACGGCGGGAATGCATACAGGTCGAGATGGGACCAATCCAGCAGAAAAGCATCCACATGAACTGCTGCTGGGTCTGGAATCGGAGAACAATACAACGGGAGCCTCTAGGTTATCGAGGTAGCGAACAGATCTATGGTTGGCTGACCCCACAGGGCCCAAAGTCTGCTGCAAACATTCTTGTGAAGGGTCCACTCTGTGGGGATGACCTGACCCTTCCGGCTGAGGCGATCTGCCATGACATTCATATCGCCCTAAATGAACCTCGTTACCAGCGTGAGCTTTCGATCTTTTGACCAGATGAGGAGGTCCCTTGCGATCTAGAACAACTTCCACGAATGAGTCCCTCCCTGCTTGGAGATGTAAGCCAAGGCTGTGGTGTTGTCAGAGTACACCTCCACCACCTTGTTAAGCTGGAGGGACTTGAAGTTTATCAAGGCCAGATGAACCGCCAACAGCTCCTTGCAATTGATGTGAAGTGTCCTTTGCTCCTGATTCCATGTTCCCGAGCATTCCTGCCCGTCCAAAGTCGCACCCCAGCCCGTGTCTGATGCGTCCGAGAAGAGACGGCGGTCGGGTTTCTGAACAGCCAAAGGTAGACCTTCCTTGAGAAGAAAGCTGTTCTTTCACCACGTTAGAGTAGACCTCCTCTCTTCGGAAACAGGAACTGAGACCGTCTCTAGCGCCATGTCCTTTATCCAGTGAGCAGCTAGATGATACTGAAGGGGGCGGAGGTGGAGTCTCCCTAACTCGATGAACAGGGCCAGCGATGAAAGTGTCCCTGTTAGACTCATCCACTACCTGACTGAGCATCGGTTCCTTCTCAGCATGCTCTGGATGCATTCTAGGGCTTGGTAGATCCTTGGGGCCGACGGAAAAGCCCGAAAAGCTCGACTCTGAAGCTCCATACCCAGGTAGACAATGGTCTGGGATGGGACGAGCTGGGACTCCTCTAAATTGACCAGGAGGCCCAGTTCCTTGGTCAGATCCATAGTCCATCTGAGATTCTCCAGACAGCGACGACTTGTGGGAGCTCTTAAAAGCCAGTCGTCTGACGGAGTCGGACACAAAATCATGGTATTGCTGCACAGTCTGTGAACTGTCAACCATGGGGAAGCGAGGAAGTACAGCGACAACCCGAAACTGTCTAGACTGTCTGGGTAGTACAGACAACTCCTTATCGGGTTGCTGAGGTTGCCGCACTGCGTCACAACAAGTCACCTCTGCTGGTTGTTGAACGTCTTCCCAGTGACACACTGACTCCGTAAACAAAAAATCCTCTAACAAGGACTAAGCTTGGACTGCATGTCTTGCAACAAAGCTCAAGGTCTATGGGAGCAGGTGTGGCAACAGACGGGGTTAGCGACTGAAGCGGAACCATTACCCTCCCTGGAAGCATGTTATGCTTAAATAAAAGTCCATAGGAGGCTAAGCAGCTTAAGGCTCCTCTCCAAATGACAGAGTCCTCAAGGGAATATCAGAAGGAGGGAGAATAGCACTTTCTCATCTACAGGAACCATATCCGAGAAAAGCTAAGTTCTCTCAGTGAGGGTTTCACTGGTGCAAAAGCAGCAGACCAGAAAGGCAACGTTATGAAACTGCTTGACAGTCTTGTGAGTTGGCAACAACCAAAGATGTGTGACTGAGGAGCATGTGCAGAGCATGCTGTAAGGTATGCAGAGCATGCTGTAAGGTATGCAGAGCATGCTGTATGTAGAGCATGCTGTAAGGTATGCAGAGCATGTTGCATGGCATGCGGCTTATGCTGCATGGGATGAGGCTCATGCTGCATGGGATGAGGCTCATGCTGCATGGTATGAGGCTCATGCTGCATGGTATGAGGCTCATGCTGCATGGGATGAGGCTCATGCTGCAAGGGATGAGGCTCATGCCGCATGGGTTGAGGAGGATGCCGCATAGTATGAGGCTCCTGCCTCATGGGTTGAGGAGGTTGCCGCATAGCATGAGGCTCCTGCCTCATGGGTTGAGGAGGATGCCGCATAGCATGAGGCTCCTGCCTCATGGGTTGAGGAGGATGCCGCATAGCATGAGGCTCCTGCCTCATGGGTTGAGGAGGATGCCGCATAGCATGAGGCTCCTGCCTCATGGGTAGAGGAGGTTGCCGCATAGCATGAGGCTCCTGCCTCATGGGTTGAGGAGGATGCCGCATAGCATGAGGCTCCTGCCTCATGGGTTGAGGAGGATGCCGCATAGCATGAGGCTCCTGCCTCATGGGTTGAGGAGGATGCCGCATAGCATGAGGCTCCTGCCTCATGGGTAGAGGAGGTTGCCGCATAGCATGAGGCTCCTGCCTCATGGGTTGAGGAGGATGCCGCATAGCATGAGGCTCCTCATAGCATGAGGCTCCTGCCCATGGGTTGAGGAGGATGTCGCATAGCATGAGGCTCCTGCCTCATGGGTTGAGGAGGATGTCGCATAGCATGAGGCTCCTCATAGCATGAGGCTCCTGCCTCATGGGTTGAGGAGGATGCCGCATAGCATGAGGCTCCTCATAGCATGAGGCTCCTGCCTCATGGGTTGAGGAGGATGCCGCATAGCATGAGGCTCCTGCCTCATGGGTAGAGGAGGTTGCCGCATAGCATGAGGCTCCTGCCTCATGGGTTGAGGAGGTTGCCTCATAGTGCTGGAACCCGGCAACTCCCGATGCGGCAACTCACGCATGAAAGCAGGAGGCGCAGCAAGAACATGCGTCTGGCAGGGTGGACTGCGCATCGGAGGTGGAGCTCTCACAGGTGGAGGGTGGGAGCAGGCAGCCGCAGTATCTGCTGAGCGCACAACCTCGGCGGGTTGTAGGTTAACAGGCTGCATTGTCAACCTTCCAGCATGATACTCCTGTATGAAGGAGCAAGCTGAGACTGTATAGTCTGCAGCATGGACCACTAGGGTCTATGAAAAACAACAACAAACGGAGCTACTGTCCGTTGAGACTGAGGGTCTAAAACAGCTGGTGCGGCAACAGACGGAGTTACTGCCTGTTGCGGTACCACCTTGCCTCTCTGGGAGGTGTGCAGTTGTCGTACTGCAGCAAGTCCGAACTGACCCAGTGGCAGTGGCTACACCTAGGAGTTGGACTTGCGCGGAAGGGACCGACTTGCACTTAAAAGCTGCATGATTTGGTCCATGGTTTCTGCGAGAAAACTCTTCCGCAGACGAGGAATAAATGGGCTCTCTCGTCTTTGTGTGGGTGGGGTGATCACGTCGGCTACGTGAGTGGATACACCCGAAACCACGGAGGGAAACGTCTGTTCGTCGATCAAGGCCTGATGAACCCATAAGTCCTTCGACATTACTTCTCCCCTGGGCTTGGGAGCTTGTAAGAGGTCCCAGACTAGGCGAACAACTGGCACGAACAGACGAACCCTCGAACGCAACACTGTAACACTTTGCACTTATCACTTTATCACTTTTGATTTTCTGTTTGCACTTATTTCACTGAACTCGAAACTTTAAGTGGTTTGTACCTGAGACACGCAATTCTATCCTTCATTAAAAGTTAGTAATTGCGAAAACAGTATTACTGTACAATGTAACAGAAAAACATAATGAAAGATAAAGAATTCAGTGGCTGGAAAAGAGACTAAACACTAGATCAAATAAACTACGTTTAAAATCTCTCACCGCATAAAGCCTGGGAACAAGAATAAAACTCTAGAAACGTTTACCTTCTTCCCCTAAAGAGACTAGGGAGAAGAGCAAAAACGATAACAACGTTACCCGCTTGAACGAAACGTTTATCCTCCTCTCTCTCCCTCCGTCTCTATCTCTCTCTCTCTTGACTTAGAACCTGAGAGATGAGCCCAATTATATATATCGTTAAAACATATTATTGTTAAAGGAAAAAAACTGAAAGATTTCCCAAATAAAAAGTTCCTTTATTAGAATTAAAACCATTTAAGCTAAGAAAGAATGAACAAAACGCTAGAATCGGTTTACTCTTACTGCAACGTGAAACCGTGAATACTCTCTCTCTATCGTAACGATAGAGCGCAAGTTGAACGTTCTGAACGTCAACAACTGCGGAGACAAAACAAAACGTTAGTTCAACTTTGAAAACAGTACGAGACTATCAAAGAAATTCTTTCAAAAACATTAAAATTAAAATAGCATAAAATCTTAACAGGTAAAAACGATATGACGGGCTCAATGTTAATTAACTTCGGTTCCAAGAAAAGACCGCCTACTATTAGGAAAGGTCGCATATAAACAAACAAAAATTAATTTTTATAAGTTTATAATAAAAGGAAGTTAATCGAAGAGGCCTAAAAAAGGCGGAGAGATATAAAATAAATCTATAACTTTGTTAAGCAAAATTAAGAAAGAGAGTCTATACTCTCTTCGACACCAACACTTCCGTCTAAGGGAAGGGTCGGCCATTTAAAAGTGAAAGAGAGTTCATACTCTCTTCGTCACCAAAATTAAATCAAATTAATTCCAAAAACTTGCTAAGCTAATGTTATAAGCTTCCTGAATAGCGAAGGCTAAACTCTAGAGCAAATACATCACCAAATCGTGAACAATAACTCCAGAATCAACAGCGTATCCAAGTAGGTCAAGCCGGTGGCACGACAGAGGAAAAATTGAGGTGGTGTTGACAAGAAGTACTGGAGTACCTGACCACAGATGGCGCTGTTGTGTACACCCCCACCTGTATAGCGATCGCTGGCGTATCCCGACCGTAGATTTCTGTCGGGCAACAGAGTTGACAGCTACATGATCACCGGGTAAGATTAATATTGAAAAATATTCATTTCATAACTCTTACAGAGCAAATGATTTAAACTTAACGAAAATAAAAGTTGAATGGGCTCAACGTTGTTTAACTTCGGTTTCCAAGTTAGGACCGCCTACTCTCGGACTAGGGGAGGAATAGGTAAGGCCGCATATAAACAAAACATAAAATTTATCTTGATGTTTAGTATAAATGGAAAGCTAATCAAAGAGGCCTAATAAAGACGGGTGAGATATAAAATATATAGAGGAAAATCTATAATTAACAACAACAATTTATAACGTGATAAGATAATTGCTAAAAGCCTAAAACACACTTCCGTACACTAAGGGAAGGGTCGGCCATTTTTACTCTATGGAAAAAACCAGAGATAAAAGAGCAAGGGCAAAACACTTTTACTCTCCTTTCAAAAGCATTTCTTTTGAGGATAGTATTGAATAATCCAACACGGCGAAAGCAATAAAACCAAAACCAAGTACTTCACGATTTCGGTAGAAAACTCGAGGTCATAATAGCGAGTGGAATCGACTTGTCGATGAAACCGACAGAGAAGAACTGGAGCTGTTTACATGTATATGCGGTATCTGGCCGATAGTCGGCGCTGGTGGGCACACCCGCTACCTTCATGGCGATCGCTCGCGAGTTTTTGGAATCTGTCGAGCCGTCGGAGACGTCAGCTATTATATATTCACCGGCTAAGTTTAATATTTAAAATTAACTTTTTTTAACATTTGTTGTTTCCGCCACTCATCGTAATACATAAACTACCACCATAATCAAAACGGAGTAATAGCAGTGAAACACGGTAAAAAAAAAAAAAAAAAAGGAACCTTTGTTTGCCAGGACTTCTAGATGCATAGAAAACGGCATTTTTCCACCCTATTTTCTATGGAATCATTCATAGCAGTATTCATTGTACTATAAATACCCTTGTACTTGAGATAATCATACATTGGTTTTTGGGTAATATTTTGATAGAGTCCCACCCAGCCATTACCGCTTACCAGTACATGGGAACTTGATGTTTTTTTTTTTCGCGCAAGAGCAAAAACTATTAAGGACTCTTTAGAAATATTACCAAAATCTCATGGTTTTTACTCCGACATGCACTCACTTTGCTCACGAAAAAAGAAAAACATCCAGCTCCTGTGTACTGGAAAGCGGTAATGACTGGGTGGGACTTTTAACGCAATGGTACCGGTTTTTGCTCTGTCATTTGATCGCTTGGCTAGCAATTAAACATTATATAATGTCTACACTAACCTTTTATTATGAACACAATAAATAAAATAAGAGCTATGATTATATTGCATATTCTGATACCGAAAACAAATAACAAAGGGCTTTAGAATACAGAATATTGGGCCCTTCATTCTATTAGAACAACTAACTTACGACAGAAGCACAAACTATGTGTTTTTCTGAACGACCGGGTGGAAGGAGGCTCCAGTAGCCTGTGGTAAGATGAGAAAAGGAAAAAACGGGTAATTTTTTTTTTATAAATCGGTAACTTCGTTACTAGAAGTTTCCGCCAGTAGTATATGGGATACAAAATAGTTTATTTGCAAAGATCTATTCAATTATGCAAGTTTAAATGTCTCAACTAATATTGAACTGTTCTATAATGAAACCAAAAATTGTATCTTGAACATTTTTATGATGAAAAATTCATTAAGCAAGGTATGGGTAGACAAGGCAAGAGTAAGTAATTGTAGGTAAGGTAACAGAAGATAAGATAATGATAGGTAAGGTAACTAGGTAAAATAAGGGTAGGTAAAGCGAGGTTAGGTATTACAATAGTAGTCTTTTGTAAATCTTGTTTTCGTCATTTGGTTTGTTTCTGCATTATTGCCTTTCTTAAATCATATTAAAAAAATCCAAGATACGTCCTTTGCCAAGCTGTACTGCTAAATCTTATCAGGGTATAGTCCACTCTGGCATAAAATTACTAATCTCGAAAAATATATAGGCCTAGGCTATAAAATACACACAGGCTAGTGACAAAAACAAAAAAAAATGCATCAACTGTATAATTATTAGAATATCAATGAGCTTTATGCATATTACCTTCAAATAATGGGGAAAATAAGAGTTGCACGGCAGAGTTCAATATATATAGTAGTTCGTTGTTGCAATAGAGGAGTAATAGGTGACCGATGGGGAGGCTGCCACAGTGTTGCCAGTTGGCCCAGTCTGAATCTCTGATATTCCCCCAAACTCGTGATAAAAAATCCCCATAACAACCCAAAAATACTCATGTCCACGAATATAATTTCTTCGGATCCTGTAGGCTACACTATATCTGTATAGAAATTACTTACTTAACTGCATACAAGTGCAAGTAAACTAATTGCAACAATATATAGGTTTAATCATCTCTGTCTCGTCAAAGAAATTTGTACTGAATACCCCCATTGGACACCCAAAATCCCCAAATCTAGGGATAAATCTCCATATCTGGCAACGCTGGGGAGGCAGAAATTATCTTCTTCTTCTTCTTCTTCTTCTTCTTCTTCTTCTTCTTCTTCTTCTTCTTCTTCTTCTTCTTCTTCGTCAGTTTCACCAAAACAATGTTCAGCTAATTTTTAAAGTTTTTCTTTTTTTTTTCACTTGCTTATTCTCTAATCTCAATTATCTTGACCATCCTATTTAATTAAAATATGCACTGAATTTCCTTGTATAAAATAGAACTAGAGCTAGCAATAGTAACGTTGATAGTAACAGAATAAATTATTGGTATTGAAAGATATAGAAAGACTTCGAAAGAAGTGAGGGATAAATCTATTTTTTAGTTAAATTACATTTAATGAAAATAACTTTTTAATAATATAACTTAATACTAATTGAATTAGAATAATTTTTACTAATGGGTATTTAATCCCATTTTCTGTAGGTTGACTAAATATGAAATAATATGTCGCTCTTTCTCTCTCTTCTTTCGACCTCTTAATACAAATCTTTCAATAATGATTATTTTTCATACTATTAACATTATTTCTGCTAGTTCTAATACACTGAGGAGAGAGAGAGAGAGAGAGAGAGAGAGAGAGAGAGAGAGAGAGAGGGATGGTGATGATGGTGGTGGTATTTTGTTAAATTAAAAAGGCCTTAATAACCATGGTAGGCTACATGCCATAAGTATTATAAGATATGAGGAGTTATGTGAAGCCTGGTGTAGACCTCTAGACCATGAACAACACATGCCCCTTTTTAATACCATATTCGCCAAAGTCGTAATTATAGGCCTTCAGATACTCAAACGCCAATCCCTCTTCATCACTCAACCTCCTTGGAGTTGATTAGAATAAATGCAGTAATAATTTGGTTCACCAAAATTAAGTGAAAAAGGTAAAAAAAAAAACAAAAAAAAAAAAAACCTACAGTAGGCTACTTATACGAAAATTGTGTTTGTTTATGAAGTAGGCCTAAACTTGAACTCTTTTATCAACAACTTCACGTTAGCATTATACTCATTCGATTGTTCTGGCATATCTAGAATATCTCCTAAATCAACTGATATAAGAAATTAAATATTAAACGTTAATCCAATTTGGATATAGGCCTATAGACGTAGCATTTTTTTTCTTTTTTTTGGGGGGGGGGGATTTTAGGAAATAGAGATCATTGTATTTTTGCCTAAGATGATGTGTATATTTCAGATTTCAAATAATACTTTTAATGAAAGCAACTTATTGTTAAAAGAAAGTCCTTTATATATGGTTTATAATTACGTATATTCAGTCCAGTACGCAAATCTTTTATGACCTGGATCCTATTTATCTAATTTTTCTTCAAGAATTCCATGGAAATATCTTCAATACAATAAGCTCCTACAAGACAACCGAAAGATTGAAGATGTTAAGGCTTTCAAGAGGAAATGAAGACTTTCTTGTTTTCTAAGTGCTTTGATAAAGTGGATTTGACAACGAGCAATATGCTATGTGAAATAATGAATGTCTTAGAATTAACATGGTAAAATGAATGTGGAGGTCCTGTAGAGAGTAGGATTCACCTGCTGTATAGGGCCCGGAAAGCGGTAATTTTGTATATTATTACATCGTTCGGAAAGCAGCCCTCAAGTAAAGTAAAGTAAGCACTTTAGTTTCCCATAAAGTTACAACCCCATTTTCTATGATTTTCTGAAACCTCCATTTTCTATGATTTCTGATGGGTAGATTATTAGTTTTCGTATATTTCTATGATGTTCATAGATAAACGTTAGCTGCAAATTTCTCTAAGTAATGTTCAACGTATTTATTTGCTTGCTCGTTTTGATTATGCTGAAAGATACATAAATTGTCACAGACGATAGCTAAACATACAAAAATCGTGAAATTTGCCTAAAAAATTACGCAGACGAGAGTATATTGTGCTAACCACGCCTTTTGGTACATGCACCGTATACATTTTTGGATTTGAGTAAAGTGTCACAACTCCATGGTAAAAATAAAACATTATATATGATGATTATATCCTTATAATCTCCAATTGAAAGGAAAATTATTGCTGAAAGGCCATACTTAAACATAATAAAGTCTATGTCATCAATCTCTCTACCCCCCCCCCCCCCCAAAATGAAGCCTGATATCTCAAAAAGAAAGAAAAATCAGAGAAAATTGCTACTGCTTTTCTGATATTAACTTATTTTTGCCATTCAAATATGAAAGAAAAGACGGAATCCCATAGCCTACAATGGACTATTGCCTAGGCTACTTGTTTTTCAACTGTGGTTTGTTTGCTGGGAGGAATATGCTATATTTCTTGTTTCAAAGTTCTTATTAGAGCCTGAGGTAGTTGTTCAGCCTATGCTCTGGCAATCAACATCCTCTGAAAGAGAGAGAGAGAGAGAGAGAGAGAGAGAGAGAGAGAGAGAGAGAGCGATAGTTGGTAGCCGAGTTAGAGTAGCTAACTTCCTTTGCAATGCCTACATTTGCAGATGCATTGGCTGTAACACTTTTAGTTATGGGTCTTTTGACTGGCCAGACAGTACTACATTTGATCCTTCTTTCTGGTTACGGTTCATTTTCCCTTTGCCTACATATACACCGAATAGTCTGGCCTATTTTTAACAGTCTCCTCTGTCCTCATACACCTGACAACACTGAGATTACCAAACAATTCTTCTTCACCCGATAGGGTAACTACTGCAATGTAATTGTTCAATGGCCACTTTCCTCTTGGTAAGGGTAGAAGAGACTCTTTAGTTATGGTAAGCAGCTCTTCTAGGAGAAGAACATTTCAAAATCAAACCATTGTTCTCTAGTCCTGGCTAGTGCCATAGCCTCTGTACCATGGTCTTCCACAGTCTTGGGTTAAAGTTCTCTTACTTGAGGGAACACTCGGGCACACTATTCTATCTTATTTCTCTTCATCTTGTTTTGTTAAAGTTTTTATAGTTTATGTAGGAAATATTATTTTAATGTTACTGTTTTTACAATATTTTATTTTTTCCTTATTTCCTTTCCTCACAGGGCTAGTTTTTCTGTTGGAGCCCCTAGGCTTATAGTATTCTGCTTTTCCAAGTAGAGTTATAGCTTAGCAAGTAATAATAATAATAATAATAATAATAATAATAATAATAATAATAATAATAATAATAATAATAATAATAATAATAATAATAATAATAATAATAATAATTGTGTTAAATAAGCCTTCACACCTAAAACATAGCTTCTCTGGTCTAATAGGCTCAGAATCTCCGGTTCTGACTCATGTTTTTTTTTAATTTAATTATTTTCTTTTTTTTTAAATGTGCAGGTTGCAGATCTTTGCGCTGTTCACTGAACTCAGTTCATTAGTGCCAGCTGTTGCATTTCAACATTGATTTCAGATTATTATTATTATCATTATTATTAATATTATTATTATTATTATTATTACAAGTAAAGGTACAACCCTAGTTGGAAAAGCAAGATACTATAATATGCCCAAGAACTCCATCAGGGAAAAAAAATGGCTCAGTGAGGAAAGGTAAGAAGGAAATAAACTATAAGAGAAGTAATAAACAATCAAAATATTTTAGGAACAGTAACAACATTCAATTAGATCTTTCATATATAAACTATAAAAACATAAAAAAAAAACAAGAGGAAGAGAAATAAGATAGAACACTGTGTTCGAGTGTACCCTCAAGCAAGAGAACTCTAATCCAAGCCAGTGGAAGGTCATGGTGCAGAGGCTATGGCACTACCCAAGACTAAGTGTCTAGTTTCAGTTCCAATTTAGATACTCACCAGAACGTTAGCTGGCCAAGCCCCAACCCGCCACTGTGGTGCCCAACCACAGCAGTGGCCTCCCCAGGAAACAGCTTGAACTCACCGTCCCGGGCTGGGATCGATCTGCTGCCATGGGAATGCTAGGCCAACACGTTACCACTGTTATAGCAAAGAGTTTAGGCAATTGTAGTTTTGTGACTACACATCAATGTTTGTTCAATTACAAGGTCAGCTGGGAGTCATACCTAGAATTCATCAGACAATGTCCATTACTGTTCTTAAAATGTTTTATTTTAGTTGTTAATTATTACTCTTGTAGTTCATTTAATTCTTTATTTCATTTTCTCACTGGGCTATTTTTCCCAGCTGGAGCCCTCGGGCTTATAACATTCCGCTTTTCCAACTAGGGTTGTAGCTTGGCTTTCATTAATAATAATAATAATAATAATAATGATAATAATAATAATAATAATAATAATAATAAAAATAATAATAATAATAATACCCCCTCGTCTTATTGGAAAGCGAGAGAAGAAATCATATATATACTATATATATATATATATATATATATATATATATATATATATATATATACATATATATATATATATATATATATATATATATATATATATATATATATATACATATATATATATATATATATATATATATATATATATATATATATACAGACATAAATGAATACATATCCTACATATTCATGTATACATATATGAATACATAGACACATGTATATGCTTATATAAACAGACTCGGCCCCCTGAAACTTTATTCCTATCCTAAATATGTTGAGTTTTATCTTTCTTTACTCCGCCAGCAGAGTAAAACTCCAGCAAACGATGGCCCATAAAAAAATACGACTACCACCATCTTAACCTCATATGGGGCCATTTAGCTTCCGGTGGCCATAGGCCCATCAATTTAATGGCCTCAGGCCATCGTTTTCATTCCAGAAATAGGTTAGGCAACTTGTTGATATCGTATGATAAATTCATACTATGAGCTTCGTTGCTTACGAAGCACCCCAGGAGCATATGGTAAACCATCTTTCTCTCTCTCTCTCTCTCTCTCTCTCTCCTCTCTCTCTCTCTCTCTCTCTCTCTCTCTCTCTCTCTCTCTCTCTCTCTCTCTCTCTTCTCTCTCTTCTCTTCTCTTATAAAAATAGCAAATACTTGGAAATAGACTTCCAGCAGATGTAGTAAACAGTAACACGGTAAACGAGCTCAGGAATAAGTTAGACAAGATCATAAGAACTCTAAATGCTTCAACTAAATCGCTCTACCAAAGAGCAAATGGAGTCTCCGCGGATGGACTAAAAAGTCTTTGAGACATCCAAAATCCTTGTAACTCTCTCTCTCCTCTCTCTCTCTCTCTCTCTCTCTCTCTCTCTCTCTCTCTCTCTCTCTCTCTCTCTCTCTCTCTCTCTCTCTCTCTCCGGTTTTCATCTCAGAGAATGGGTGTGTTTATTTACAAAATTAGTATAGATTATGCCGGAACTGAAAATAATTGCGTAATTACCTCCGCTATCTAAGTTGGAAGGAGGTTATTTTTTCGCCCCTGATTGTATGTTTGTGTGTGTATGTGTGTGTGTGTGTGTTTGTGAACATCTTCCTGGCCACAATTTTAATCATAGACTAATGAACCTTGCATGGATTAACTGTTATGTAAACAGCTGGCTTTGATTAAATTTTGGAAGATCAAGGTCAAAAGGTCAAGGTCACAGTCAAGCAAAATGTCCAATTCATGTATTCAGCCATAAGTTTGGAGATTGTTGTCACAGAGATTTCAAACTTGGTTCATATCTGAGTGCATGAAAATCCACGCCAATTAATACATGTTAAGGTCAAAGGTTACGGTCAAGGTCGAGCAAAAAGGTCGTGAAACAAGCTGCCGAGGCGGAGGTCTGCGCTCTACTAAGTACCCCTCTAGTTCTTTATTCATTTCTATTGAACGAATGGATAGTAGGCCTTTATGATATATAATATATATATATATATATATATATATATATATATATATATATATATATATATACACATATTGCTTTACTCACCATACACCAATGAATATTGAAGATTGAGGTTACAAGACTCACACCCCTATTTTTTAACACCCGTTAGTCTGGCACTCATTCATAGTTGGGCAAACTAGTCGGCAGAAGGCTAGAAGCGATCCCCGGCGCTAGCAAACGAGTGTCAGGTGCTGTATCATTCAGCTAAGTGGCCCTATTGGGTAACGGTTTTTCCATGGAATTATTAATAATAGATTCATTAAGAAATGTTAATTGTATGTTAGTTCTGTTAATATGATTTCATTTGGATTTATTATTTTAATGAGTA
>NW_027171333.1:7500-12500 GCF_036898095.1 Palaemon carinicauda
CAGATAGGAAGCAGAGTTCTTCCCTGTCTATTATCCAGGATTTTAAAATCATTGCCTAGGTGTGAGCTCCACCTGTTTCCTCTGGAAACCTTGCATTGGTTACTCTAGAAGAGATAAACCATTTTGATTTTATTATCTGGAAGGCTGCAGCAATGGGTTGTGAGGGAAACACAAGTGTGTGTCTTTCCTTTCTGAATTGTTATGCTATACTATGCATATCCAGTGATACATAGTTCACTTGATACTCATGGAAATTTCTTCTCTTTACAGAAGGACACTCCGAAGTGGGGAAGTGCTTTCTGCAATGTCAGCAGCAAGAACCTCTGCGGACATGAGTTTTGTAGGAGACACGCAGCATACGCTGTCTCCAAGGATGATCTCCGGTATTGGGACCCTCAGGTATGTACTGTGTGCACTAACCTGATTAATGAGACATTTAAATAGCTAGGAAGAAGCTTCGTACCTGGGTAAGGGGCTTCCAAAAGAACACTTCTGGCCCTTATCTTCCAAGTGAGAAGATGAGGGCGTATCTTTTCCCTAAGGCATCAGCTGATGCAGTGATTCCCCAGCCTCAAGAGGAGATCCCCTAAGTTCAGATCCAGGTGGATGCTGAAGTCGCGGTCGCGATGCAAGACATCCAGCTAAATGACAGGATATCTGATGTGGACGGGTGTCAGGAGGAAGACCTCCTGGAAGAAGCCCAGGATGAAGTTCAAGCCCCTCTACATCGGCCGGTCTCCCAGTAGAGCTGGGACAGGCCCTCTCTTCTATTGTTGGAATGATCCAACAAATGCAGAAGGAGAATCAGGAGAAGGCGGCTGCAATAGAACTGCGAATGCAGTGCCTTGCAGAATCACATGGGCCCCAGAAAAAGCTCAATGTGAAAGACCTTCCCTTGTGCTCAGATGCTAACCCATGGAGGTATGCTGAGCACATGCCGATGACGACTGGAAAGATCGTCATCTCGGATAAGCTGGGCTCAGTTCCCCTGGAGGGTGGAATTCTGGCCCAGCAAGGCATCATATCCGGACTGTTATGTCCGACTGAGGAAGGAACCAGCTTCAAAGGAGGAGACAGAGCCGAAGGAGGTCATAGTGATGGACCATGCTAAGGCTCAAGCTCTACTTTCATCCTCGATGAAAGAGAGGGGCTTCTCTAACTCAAAGGTAGCTGCATTGAATAGGAAGCTCCCTTCCTTTGTGTCCTCGCCTACTAGAGCCTTCCCCCTTTTACAGAAAGGGTTTCTGGCTGTACTAAAAGCAATCGAGGCCGGCAAGTCTTGCCCCTCCCTAGAGGAGTGTAAACCCTTGTCGCTGGCCCTGCCTATGGACCACAAAGACTGGAAGGACGTCCATCTTACGTTCTCAGTGGGAAAGTTGGAGGCTGATATTGCCGGACGTCAGTTCGGCAAGGACCTCCCTAAGCTGTCTGACTTTCTTTTGCGAAGTGAGTTCGATACAAAAGAAAGACTGACTGCCTCAATGTCTCTTCAGACTACTCTCGAGACGATGGCAAGTGACCCCAAGGTCCATGAAATGTTCATGGTAGTGGCCAAGCCTCATCTGGCCACAGTGACGAAGGACCTTTATGGCTTCGTCAAGGCAAGGAGAGCTTGTAGGGAGTTCGTGTTTACCTCGGCTACGGTGAGGCACGAGCTAAAGAAACTAATCTCCTCCAACATTTGGGGAAAAGACCTTTTTCCCTACCGACTTGGTCAAAGAAGTTTTTGATAAAGCCGCCTCGGAGAATAAAAACCTTCTCCAGAAGTGGGGCCTGGCTATCAAAAGAAAGTCTTCCCCGGATGAGGGTTCTCAACCAAAGAGGAAGACTATGAGGAATAGGCTACCGTCTCGGCCAGCCAAGCCTCTTAGACAGCAACAGCAACTGCAATTGCCATTGCCCCCAGTGCCCCAGATCGTGGCACAAACCCCGACCACCTTTCAGTGGGTACCCCAGGCCGTGTCGACACAGTCCACGGCATTCACCCCAGCGTTCGAAGGGCAGTCTACTTCCTTTCGAGCAAAGCCTAGAGGAGCAGCCAGAGGCTCGTCTAGACGCCCCTCAAGGGGAAGGGGATTCAGGGGTGGTCGTGGTCAGGAAGGCAAGACCTCAGGACGGCAGTCCAAGTGAGGTGATACCGGTAGGAGGGAGACTTCTGAAATTTCGGGATCGGTGGACCTTCGATCCCTGGGCCCACAGCCTACTCAAGAATGGACTAGGCGGGAGCTGGTACAGCACTCCACCCCCGTACCTTCGGTTTTTTCCAACACTCCACCCCCGTTATGGAGGAGTACGTTCAAGAACGGTTGGAGAAAAAGGGTGAAGCCCATCAATTTCTAAGGGAGGCTGTTTTGTGTTCCAGAAAGACTCGGAAAAGCTCAGAGTCATTCTGGACTTGTCGCCACTTAACAAGTTCATAGTGAATTGCAAATTCAAAATGCTAACACTGCAACACATAAGGACCTTACTGCCCAAGAGGGCATATTCCGTCTCTATAGACTTGTCAGACTCCTACTGGCACATTCCAATTAGCCATCGACTCTCCCCCTACCTAGGGTTCAGGCTACAACGAAGACTATACGCCTTCGGAGCCATGCCATTCGGGCTAAACATAGCCCCAAGGATTTTTACGAAGCTTGCGAGCGTAGCTCTCAAACAATTTCGCCTAAAGGGAATTCAGGTAGTAGCCTACCTGGATGACTGGTTGGTGTGGGCAGCATCCGAGACAGAATGCTTACAAGCTTCCAGTCAAGTGATCCAGTTCCTAGAGTACCTAGGCTTCAAGATCAACAGAAAAAGTCTCGACTTTCTCCATCTCAAAAGTTCCAGTGGCTAAGATCCACTGGGACCTTTTGTCACACCGTTTCTCCACCCCGGCGAAGAAAAGGAAGGAGATAGCGGGTTCTGTCAAGAGACTTCAAGATTCCGAAAGGATATCAAGACACGAGCAGGAGAGAGTACTGCGCTCTCTCCAGTTTGCTTCGGTGACAGACCCAGTGCTAAGAGCACAGCTAAAGGATGCAATCGAGGTTTGGAGAAGTTATGCATCAAACGCGTGAAGAGATCTGAGAAGACCAGCCGCTTCGGCTAAGTACTCTTCTCAGGCCTTGGTCCCAAGCCAGACATCTAAAGAAGTCAGGTTCTTCTTCAGCCACCTCCCCCGTCGGTGACGATTCACTCAGACGCCTCAAAGGAGGGATGGGGAGGTCACTCTCATCGGAAAAAAGTCCAGGGGACTTGGTCCAGGCTATTCAAGACCTTTCTCTTAAAACTTTCTAGAAGCTAGGGCAGTGCTCCTTACCTTAAAGAAAGTCTCCCCACGTCATTCGTTCCACATAAAGTGGTAATAGACAGCGAGGTAGTTGTAAGATACTTGAATCGACAAGGATCGAGGTCACCACCTCTCAACCAGGTGATGTTGGCCGTCTTCCGATTGGCGGAAAAGAAGAAGTGGTACCTGTCGGCAGTTCACCTTCAAGGAGTCCGCAATGTGACGGACGCTCTATCCAGGTTCACACCAATAGAGTCGGAATGGTCCTTAGACGCAGGATCATTCTCCTTCATTGTGAATCAGTCCCAGAACTGCAGATAGACCTCTTTGCGACGAAAGACAACAAGAAGTTGCCCCTGTACGTGCCCCGTACGAGGACCCCTTAGCGGAAGCAGTGGACGCGATGTCCCTCAACTGGAACAGATGGTCCAAGATTTATCTGTTCCCTCCTCACAACCTTCTGTTGAGGGTCCTCAACAAACTGAGATCCTTCAAAGGGTAGCGGCAATAGTGGCCCACAAGTGGCCGAACAGCGTGTGGTTCCTCCTGGCATTGGAACTGTAGCTGAAGTTTGTACCACTACCAGATCCAGTTCTGACCCAGCGAGTCCAGAAGTCAACTGTCTGCGCTTCATTACAGAAAACCCGGACCCTGCAGTTCATGATTTTCTCTCCCTAGCGGTGAGAAAGCGTTTCGGGATTTCGAAAGCCAGTATAGACTTCCTTGAGGAATATAAATGCAAATCTACTAGAAGGCAATATGAGTCATCTTGGAGAAAATGGGTGGCCTTTTGTCAAGGCGAAGATTCCGCAGGAGATCTTGACAGACTTCTGCTTATCTTTTTTCCCCACCTCCATGGTCTAGGGTTGGCAGCGAACACGATTTCAGCGTGTAAGTCTGCTTTGACAAGACCCATTCTATATGCCTTCCAGGTCTACCTAGGTAACGAGATCTTTAATAAAGTCCCGAAAGCCTGTGCTAGGCTCAGACCTTCAGCACCTCCAAAGCCCATTTCATGGTCTTTAGACAAGTTCTTCATTTCGCTTCTCTGTTGAGCAATGAAGAGTGTGCGTTAAAGGATTTGACACAAAAAGTTATTTTCCTATTTTGCACTCGCGTCCGGGGCCAGGGTTAGTGAGATTGTAGCCTCTCGAGAGAGGCAGGTCGTGTTCAGTTCCTGGATGGGGAAGAACTGAACCTGTTTCCGGATCCTACGTTTCTCGCCAAGAATGAGTTACCCAACAACAGGTGGGGTCCCTGGAGGATCTGCCCTCTGAAAGAAGATGCATCTCTATGTCCAGTAGAATGCCTAAAGGTCTATCTTCATAGAACTTCAGACTTCAAGGGTGGTCAACTATTCAGGGGAGAAACATCAGGCTCAAATTTATCTCTGAATCAACTCAGAGCGAAAATCACATATTTTATTCGCAGAGCGGATCCTGACAATACACCCGCAGGTCACGATCCGAGGAAAGTTGCCTCATTCTTAAATTTCTTTAATTGTATGGATTTTGAACATCTCCGTTCATACACTGGCTGGAAGTCTTCCAGAGTGTTCTTTCGCCACTATGCGAAGCAAGTAGAGGAACTAAAAGAGATCTGTGGTAGCAGTGGGTCGCGGTGTTAACCCTACTGTTTAACTCTGCGAGGAACAGTGGTCTTAATTGGGACGATTAATTCCAGGGTGAGTGTGTAGTTACATACTGTACTACAAACTAAGTGAGGGCAC